>NW_003852412.1:25318935-25341524 GCF_000181295.1 Otolemur garnettii
CCACAATACCTGGCTATTTTTTGTTGCGGTTTGGCTGGGGCTGGGTTTGAACCCACCACCCTCAGTGCTGCCCCGGAATGATTTCTTGAATATGACACCAAAAACACGGGCAATAAAACCAAAAGCATACATGAGGGACTGTGTCAGACTAAAAAGCTTGCAAGAAAGGAGATGACCAGAAGATGGGAAGCTGACCTATGATGGAAGTTTGCATACTTTATATATGATAAGAGGTTAGCTTCCAAAATATGTAAGTAATTATTATAACTCAATAGCACAAAACAAGAAAAAAAACAGATGGCCAATTAAAAATCAGCAAAGGACTTGAATAGATGTCTTCCCATACAAATGGCCAACATTCATAGGAAAAGATGCTTGATTTTATTAATCAATCAGGGAAATGAAAATCAAAACCACAATGGCAAAAAGAAGTCACATCTGTGAGGTTGGCTGCTACTAAACGACCCAGAAAATAACAATTGTTGGCCAGAATGGGGGTAAATTGGAACCCCACCCCCCATATTGTTAATGGGAATATGAAATAGTGGAGCATGGAAAGTAAAATGGAGTTTCCTTAAAAATTAAAAACAGAGCTACCATATGAATTGTATGATCGAGTAATCACACTTCTGGTTGGTTATTTATTTAAAAGTATTGATGTTAAGATCTCAGAGAACTGTCTGCACTCCCATGTTCATTGCAGCACTATCCACCAATAGCCCAATAGATGTGGGAAAAGCCTGAATGTCCATCAACAGATAAACAGATAAAAAATGTGCTGTGTGCTTACAGTGGAACACTAAAAAGAAGAAAATCTGGCCGACATGACAACATGGATGACTCCGAAGCACATTCTGCTAAGGTAAAGGACCTAGGCACAGAAGACCACGTATTGCATGATCACACACACGAGGGTCTACACCAGCCAAATGCATTGAAACAGAGACTAGACCATTGTTTGCTAGGGGCTGGGGGAAAGGGTAATGGGAGCTGTTATTTGTGTATGAAGTTTCAGTTATTCAAGTTGAGAAATTCTGGAGATTTGCTGCACATTACTGTTCTCATAGTTAACAGTACTGTATTGTGCACTTAAAAATTTGTTTGCAGTGGTCCTCAACCTTCCTAATGCCGCGACCCTTTAATACAGTTTCTCATGTTGTGGTGACCCCCAACCATAAAATTATTTTCATTGCTACTTCATAACTGTAATTTTGCTACTGTTATGAATCATAATGTAAATATCTGCTGTGCAGGATATATTTTTGTTGGTCATGACCCACAGGTTGAGAAGCTGGTTTAGAGGCTAGTTTTCATGTTAAGTATCTCTACCAAAATACAACAAATCAATAAATAAAAATGTTTCCTTTTTTATAAGAAAAATAAATAATATGACTCCACACAAATCATTTTTGTTAAATGTACCATGGATGATTATTTATTAAGTTCCAACTAAAATAGATACAAAAAGGCAAATAATTTTGACCAGCATAGACAATGCCCTATGTGCCCGGGAAGCTTATCGGTGGTGTTAACTGGCAGCTATTTTTGCTATGAATCTGTACGGAGGGTAAAATCTTCTGGAGCTGAGAAGTCTTGATTGCTGATATTCAGTCTCTTACAACATTTCAAAGAATCATAGTCTTTAATCTTTGATTTTGCATATTATTGCACAGGATCTGGCATATACTTGTAAACATAAGTAAACAATCTTATTTCTTAATGGAAACAGTGCTCAGCACAGAAGGTAACTTTTAGCCTTCTATCCATGGTCGGACGTTGGATTTGTTGTTAGATTTCTGCTATTACAAATCTATTGCAGATGTTGCCTTTTTTGCACGTGTACTTCCAATTTGTTACCTTACGTTTTGTTTATTTGTTATAAAAATGTATAAATATTCGTGTCCCACTAGAAAATAATACAAATTCTAAGGATATAAATTTAAATGTAAATGTGCTGAGGTCTGAACCTCCGGTAGAAACTTGTCCTTGTTATTTGTGGGGACTGGTGCAGTGGAGTGCTATTTTTGTTACTCCATGCTGCCTCAACTCCATCACGGCAGAGTCACTTTCTAAGTTAACACACTGCTCCCGCAGACTTCTCATTACATTATTACCAGTGTTCTGTTAGTAAAACTTAATTTATTCAGTTTTTTTCTCCTTAGCAACAAGTAGAAATCAGAACACTGAAGAAATAGCATTTCTATCAAAGGGGAAGGAAGGACAGTTTCAGCTTCTAGGTGTGATCATAAAGGTTATTCAACCTTGTTGAGTTTTGGTTGGAAAGACGATAATGTGAAGAGTCTATTCTCAGTTCAAAGGAAAAATTCAGGAATGAGATGAATCCAGAAATGGGAATTCACATGCTTATGAATGATGTGTTACATAAGCAAATAAACAACAACAATTTCATCCCTTTTGTGTCTTATTAAGAATTACTTCTGCTTGTCTGAGGTAAGTATTTAAGGAGATGAAAGGAGGTATTATTTCCTACTTTCATGGTGATCATTGTGCAATATGGGTCAGGGAAAACGCATGTAAATACCACACACTCCCCAGAGCTACACAGCAATGCAGAACACCAGGTGTGTCTTACCCACACTCCACGTGTATTGATGTTCGCATAACTAGTGGCCTTCCCGTCATGCCTGCAGAAGGGCAGAGGCCCTGGATGGCTCCTGTTCCACAGACTCAGGGGTGCATAACCAGTTCATCTTCCCTGTGTCTTCAGAGTTCTCCTCCTTCATCGACGTCTCTACCATTTCCTCTAAAAAAAAAAAAAAAGGAAAGAAAAGAAAATACAAATTTACAAACCACAGTTGTTTGGTCCTACTATCCTATCAAACTATCATCATTCAAGGTCATCTTTTATCATGAATGAGGACTGAAAATTTGTGTGTGTTCTCTGATTTTCCTTTGTCATTTTCAGGTGACAATTCTTCATTCTGTGGGTCCTTGCTGCCAGCACTGCTCTGCAGGCCTGTTCATGAAACCACATGTATCTGCTCCAATCGTCAGGTGTTCCCAGATCCCCTCTGGCTTCTCTGTGTTCTTCGCCCATTCCCACTACTTCTTGGGCTTCTTACTTTGACTTCCAGTCGTCATTTTCTCTTGTGTCTCTATTATCCTGACCATCTTTCTCAGTCTTCCTCTCTGGCTCCTTCTTTTTCACCTGCCATTTAAATACCAATAGTTTCTAGGATTTCATCTGTGCTTCTCTGCCCATTGTGAGGGGTCTCCCTAAAGATTCCATCCACTGGCAGGATAGTAAGTACTGTCCATTGCTGGTGATGCCAGATTCTATTTCTCCTGTTTGATGTTTCACCTGAATACATTATCTGCATTTCTACCAAGACGGGTGCACACCCTGCACTTGGAAACAAAGTTAGTATTATGGAACAAAATGTGACCTTCATCCTGCATCCCAGGTGAGAAACATCGAGATGGTCCTCAGGTGATTTTTCCCCTTTACATCCTACATTTAACCAGTTGCCAGTTTCTATTACCTCTATCACAGAAATGTTCCCAAAATCTGATTATTCCTCTCATTATTGATATCCTAAACTTCACTGAAACATTCTGTATAGAGGAAATACTCCCTTCTGGGATGGAGGATATTGCAGTTTGATGAAATGTATATCCCTATTAATATGTAACAGTGTGTGTGGAGGCCAGTGAAGGAACATGGAAGGCGGGGTGAGGACACTTACCCAATTCGCTCATCTTCCCCGGTCTGGGACATTGCAATAGCGCCCTACTTCTCTTTCCCTGTCAGTGACATCACTTCCTCTAATCTATCCTCTCTCCTTCCTCCGTGCCACAACCAGAGTATTCTTCCTAAGAAACAATGTCATCATTTTGGTACTCCTATTAAAAATCTTTTTTGGGTTTCCATGGCATAACCAGGAATTTATAATCTGAGACATTGAGTGAGGTTTCAGATTTCTGTCAAACCCCATAAAAACAAATGAATGAATGAATGGATGACAAATTGTGGCCGTGTGTGTGTGGGTGTGTGTGCATTTCAGGGAAAGACAAACACATACTGACTCACAAAATTATAAAATACCAAAAACAATATAAAATACGGGTTCCTTCTAGTCTATACATCTGATTGCAAATTCGCTATATTTTATTTCTCAAGCTTCTCTTCTTCCTTCTTCCCATTAAATGAATCGCTTTCCCAGGTCTGACAAAGTTTTCAGCATTCCCCAGGTACCCGCAGTTGTTAGATGCTCCTGAGCCGTTGTTGAGGCCAGTGCATGACTGGACTGCTACCGTGACGTATTTCTATGCGGTGACAAGACTAATCAGACCATTACAATGAGAGATCCAGAGAGTTTGTTTCATGATATTTTCTCCTAGTTTTGAAAAGGTGTTTGCGAGTCTGTGTATGATGTTTTAGGCCTCTACAACTGTTAGTTCTCCTTGACTCTGTTTTTCTGATGAGGGACTGGCACGTCTCACTTGCTTTAAAAAAATCCTTACTGCTCAGTCTACATGTATTGTCTGAGGCATAAAAGCTCAATATTAATTAGCTGAATTAATAAAGGTAAAAGAAACACAGAGGTGATTTCTTAGCCAAGACTGTATTTCTGACATTAATTCTGGCTGGGAGGGATAGTAAAGCATTCAAATAATATATTTGAAATAAAAAGTAAATTCTTGATGATAAACTTGTGAGGTCCAGCTTGACTGGGAGCTTCTGAGAGAGGGGGTGACAACAATTAACAAAATATTAGAGGATACTTGCTCATGGGAAGGATTTGGTGCCATTTACTTTTCTCATCTCCCATTCCACAAATACATCTTGGCAATGACACTATATACTAAGTTCTAAAGAACATTATTCTTTTGGAATTTAATCCAGTAAAGAAGGGACTGCAGCAGTACCACGGTGAGGAGGCTGCAGCCTGGAGGAAAGGCACGAGGATGGTGAGGACGGCGCAGTGGCCTCTACAGGAAAGGTCATATGATTCCAATGGTGGCTGGACGTAAGAACCGATCAAGACACGAAGTAAAGGTCATACCCAATGGAACTCAGCTGCCCTGCCTGTGGCATTAACAATGATGGAGAAAATGCGTTTGTGTTTTAGGAGGAGGTAGGAAGCAGAATAATGAACATTTTATTGGACCTCATGAAGGGTTCAATATAAAATATTGTATAAACTAATGAGTGGATTTAGATTAAGTTTGTTCTAAAATCAGTGTTAAATGAGCTATCAAGTTAAGATACATGCCCATGAATAAATACAAGGACAATTAATTAAAAGGTAACATGTGCTAGGCATGGCACTGAGCCTCACCTCCTTTAATACAACAACTGTCTGAGCGGGTACTAGTTTTATGTTGGTGTTACCAGCAAAGAATGTGAGGCTGAGAGAGGTCAAGTAGCTTTCCCCAGATCACTTACTAGAAAGAGGAACAGCAAGGGCTTAGATGTGGGGACGTCTCTTCCCAACCTCCATGTTTTTGATTAACACCATTATGTTCTTCCCTCTTAGGCTATTATGTTAACATTTCTAGATTTACTGTTATGCCTTTTTAAGGTGTCAATGACATTTTGATAATACATTTTATGTGGTTTACATCTTGATATGATGGTTTATTGAGGATTGCGTCCAGCGTCAGAATGATAGTGCAAAGGAGGACAGGCTCTCTTGCCTTCCCGATGCCCCTCCCCACCAAGTTCTGTTCTTATTTGAATAGTTTTATCTTATAATTTCAAGTACAGAACTGCATGGTCTGTCTTAACTAATATTTGATCTGCTTTTGAATGGACATTCTACCCAATTTTGCTTCTTTTTATCCTGATACTTAATTCTATAAATTTAGCTTTGTTAAAATAACATTTTGATTTGGACAATCAATCTGAATATTTGAGTTCATTCTCATTCCAAAGTTTCTTTAGGACTAATGATGTTGTGTGTGTGTGTGTGTGTGTGTTTGGAGTTAATAAGCTTTAGATACTAGGGGGGAAAACAGTGGAAAGATTATACCACAGATAATTAATAAAAATCAATTAGTTTGTTAATGAGTATTCTGCCAGTACCCAAGGTGGCAGAAACCAGCTGGGGGAAGGAAATCAGGATCCCTGAATAGGACGTTCAGAATGCTTGAGTCCTGCTGAGAATTTGAGAGGAAATAACTATGAGAAACACCACTTGGGTTAAAACTGGCTAAATTTCCTCTTGAGATTGCAATTCCTCTAGCTAATAAATCTAGTAAAAAAGTGATTCACCTTTAGTGTGTGCTATAAAGCATTTTCTGGGGCCTTCAGTACATTGCTCACTGCCCTGTATTAAAAACAAACCCATAGTTGTAAATGTCAATGACTCAGGATATTAGAGCCCGTGCATCTTTCTCATGTTAGTGGAAAAGCTGGAAGCACCCATTACCTCTGCTCTGACTTTTTACATTGTATTTATATAAATGGCAAATGTCAAACATGAGTTGACAGGGAAATACAAAACCTGTCTTCCAATGGTCCTTGGGTGAAAAAGTAGAAAATGCCAACAATAGCAATTGACCTTCATTAAAAGTTTTTCAGGGCTCGGCGCCTATAGCTCAACCGGCTAAGGCGCCAGCCACGTACACCTAAGGTGGCGGGTTCGAATCCCCAGCCCGGACCCGCCAAACAACAATGACGGCTGCAACCAAAAAATAGCCGGGTGCTGTGGCGGGCGCCTGTGGTCCCAGCTACTTGGGAGGCGGAGGCAGGAGACTCGCTTGAGCCCAGGAGTTGGAGGGTGCTGTGAGCTATAATGCCATGGCACTCTACCCAGGGGGACAGCTTGAGGCTCTGTCTCAAAAAAAAAAAAAAAAAAAAAAAAAAGTTTTTCAGAATCCCACATTATTTCCATTGTTAATTATATTTGTGTTAGGATAGTACTTTCTTTTTGTATATATTGTGATTTATTTACGAGAATAATTCAGGCGAGATGAATTGCATAGAAACAAATTAAGTAGAGTAAGCTTACTAAAGGGTAACTCCTTAAAACTTTCTATTTCAATTTCATATACCTTCTTTTAAGTCTTGAGAAAGAAAAAAATGTATGTATTCTAGTAGGTGCATAGCTTTAACATGAATCTGTGTATACTGTTTTATTGTAAATAGCTTACACAAGTTTCCTGTAATTGTCACAAACTTCAGTATGACTGCTCAACAATCTCCCTTTTGGAAGAAGTTTACAGAATAAAAGATGTTTTTAAGTTTTGATTATTCTTTTTAACAGAAGTGTTGCATATCCTGTGAGCTGGATTAATAGCATGAAATAGTACGTGTGAAATTTCTATTGAAGAGTTTTACCTAATAACTGCACTTGAGGTCCTAGGGGTAAAAGATCATTGATTTAACTTATTCAACTAGTTAACGTTCATAGATAACGTATTCCTTTAATTACCTGCAAAATTCAAAATGAAGAGAGCTCACACATTAGTAAGAGGAAAAATGTGTGGAATACAGACAAGAAAATGATTCCTTAAGCAATTTTAGACTATTTTTATTCCACTAAATAAGTTAATGCTTTTCATCCTCATATATGTGTTGTCACAGTTCCTCTTACACTATGCACAACTCTGTGCTAAAATACTACATTTGTACAATGAATAAAAGTGGTATCTGCACTCATTTAAGTAAATCAGATTATGGTCTCCTTTTTAGCACTCTCTTAATATTAAGATATTTCCTCTTTTTCCTCTACTACATTTTTAATTTCCTAGGAGGCAACAGTAATGGTCTCAGTTCCATGACCTTACATTTCTTTTAATGCATGGGATTTTTCAAAAGTTCTGGCTTCTGGATACATATAAAATACAATTATGCCTTCTTTCAAAATACTTTAAAAAATGGACAATGTGTCTTATATTCATTTTAGGAATAGAAAGCTGTTCACACACACACAAATGAGGAAGTCATCTGGGAGCAGGTGAATGTGGTGACGCCCCTGTACTGTTAGATTTATCATGTTCCACCAGGAAACTGAATACAATTTCTCCTGCTTATTAACTACAGTAGTTCTTCCTTACCACAGGGGATGCATTCAGGACCCCTAGTGGATGCCTAAAAATGTAGATAGTACCAAACCCTCTCTCTCTCTCCCCATATATATATATACACATACACACATGTTTATTTTTTCTCAATCGGACAGTGACACAGCCACTAAGTGACTGATTGGTAATTAAAATATAGTGTGGATGTGCTGGACAAGGGGAATTCATGTCCTGGACAGGAAGAAGCAGGACCATGCGCTGTTTCATCATGCTACTGACAATAGTGTGCAATTTAAAACTTATAAGTTGATTGTGCTGGAATTTTCCATTTTCTAATCTGGGATTGTACTTGGCTGAGGGTGGCTGAAACTGCAGAAACACAAGTGCACATGAGAAGGGAATACTGCAGTTGTGTGATTTTTTCATCAACCAAAAAGAAGCTTCTTGGGGGGGGAAGCATTTCTTAGTTTTTTGAAGCAATAGAAACCCAAAGAGACAAAGTGGGCTGACTGGTGGGATAATGGGGTGACCAGTGACCTCACTCAGAGGTTCAGGGTCCCATGAACAATGGTACAAGTACCTCAAATTTATTACCACAGAATTAAAATTTAATAAAAACAATTAAAACTTTTATCTTCTGGAATGCATTTTATTTTTAGTCTTTAGGTACGACAGACTTAACATAGGCAGTATCTGATTTTATTTACTTCTTCCTTTTAACAGTGAGGAAATTGAGGCCATAAATAATTTATTAATATTGTTAGACTTGTGATTAAACAAAAGGACCTTGACCTCAGAATTTTGAGGTTTAAATTCCAGTTCTACTATGGAATACTTGGGCATACTATTTAAGTTCTTTATGTGTTGGTTATTTCATCTGAAAATACACCTAACAACAGTGCCTACTTCATAGTGTTGCTGTAATTATTAAGACAAGTTAATGTTTTTAAAGAACTTAACACTGCCTAGTACGTAGTAAGTACTGGATAAGTGTATGTAAAATAAATCATTTCATTTTGTTAATGCACTCAAAATATATAAATCCTTCCTTTGAAAAACTGCCAGTTGGTAGATGAGCCAGAGGGAAACATCTATTGAATCAATGTTAGGTGTTACATTGTTAATCCAACAAACTGTGGTACCCTCAGCACTTGCCAGGATTAATTTTAGTATATGAGATTAATTTTTAAAAGATACAGTCTTTGACTTTAAGAAACACACTTTATCTGAAGAGATAAGAGCATATATATTAACAAATAGTTAAAAAGCAATATGGCTGTGATACCGGAATTTCGTCTTCTCTCCTGGCTGGCTCGCCAAATCTGATCCCGGAGTTTCAGGTTCTTGGTTTCAGTGATTTGAAGAATAAATCCGCAGATCACAGATCAGTGGTAAGACAGAATTTATTTACAGAAAAGAATACAAAAACACTCAAGTTCCAGGTAGGGAGAGAAAACCCAACTTCAGAGAGAGAAGCTCTGTCTCTCCGTCCAGGGGTATATATAGGTGCGTGGGTTCCTTCTATGTGAGGCTAGGAAATCAGTGGACACAGTCCCTTCCGCTGGAGCATGGTGAACGAATGTATTAATGAATGGACACAGTCCATTCACGGAATTGAGGCCTAGGAAACTTACATGAAATTGACCTATGTGTAGGAAATGGGATCAGTATTCAGTCATAAGTGTAGGGGGAAGGAGACACCAAGGTGCCCAGTGTCTCCCCAGCAGTTGTCCGGTCCCTTTGGCTACTGGAACCTCGGGTTGGGGGGGGAGGCTCCCCTGTGGGAGGCTCCCCACCCTTTGCCTACGCTCCAGCCTGCCGGTTCCTCTGCCCACTGCCGCCGCCCCAACACTGCCAAGGAGGAGGCGGCGGGTCCTCCCGCCCAGCTGGGCTGGGCTGAGCTGGCTGGGCGCCAGCTGTCCTGTATCAGTGGGTGCTGTAAAATAGTGTTGGAGGAGCTATAAATTTTAACTTGAAAAAGGGTGTAATGAAGGAGGTTTCAGGGATGCTTGTTGTGTTATCAGAAATATTTCTACTGAAGAATGAAGAAAATAATTTTCATTAGTGCAAATGGAAAGGGTGGATGAGCCTGCAGCTGCTTCAACTCTGCACTTGCACTTTCTTTTTATCTTTTTCTTTCTTTCTTTCTCTCTCTCTTTTTTTTTTTTTTTTTTGCAGTTTTTGGCCGGGGGCTGGGTTTGAACCCGCCACCTCCGGTATATGGTGCCGGCACCCTACTCCTCTGAGCCACAGGCGCTGCCCTGCTCTTGCACGTTCTCATTCAGGGCCCAGGTTAGAAGAGCAGCCCAGCCTGGGGCAGTCCCATTCCTAGGCCAAAAGGGAAGAGCCGAAATCTGAGCCAAACCACGTCCTCACAGTCACGGGATTCGTTCATATGTGGTACGTGTCATCTCCCACACCCTGCTAAGCAAAGGAAGCCACACCGCCAAGCCCCAGATCCACAGGAATTGACTTAGTGTATGTGCATCCTTCTCTCCAGCGCCGCGAGAGGTCACGTCACAACCAGCAGGGATTATGATTCCTCTTTGAAAAAGGGAGTGAATGAACCAGCAACAGAAAGCCCTCGCAGGCATGTAGGGGATCGTGGGAGTGGGATTAGCTTGGAATACAGACTGCCAACTGCACAGAGAGTGGGAAGAGACAAAACCAGAAAGAGCAGCGCCTCCAAACCGGGAAAGGACTGTGTATCTTGATAAAGCCTTTGACTTTACCTATGATCAAAAGTGCATTTTTTGAAATATGACCCTTTCTGAAGAGTAGAGGAAGGCCTTGACCAGGAGAAACTGTAGGCACAGAGGTGAAGGCCTGAGAGGGAGTGGGAGAGGAGGAAGCTCACACAATTAATCCAGGGTGCCTGGAAAAGGTAGGATTGACAACGTACAGGACAAGGTGTGGAGGGTGAAGAGTGAGAACTAGGAAGAAAGAGCATGGTGACGAGGAGTCTAGCTTGGCTGACCAGCTTCTATGATCATCGTCACTGGAGGAGAGGAGTGGGACTGATTATTCCCTGAAGGGCTGGAGGAGATGAGAGAGGCTCAGACAGACCACGGCTCTCAGGGGCTGACCTCACTAACAAGGTGAAGGGACTTCACAGGCTGGAGAAGGAACTAGTGTGTGAACAGGCACCGTGGCATTAAAAAGCCTGCCTTGTTCAGGAATTTTGTGGCCACAAAGATAATTATAATCAAAGAAGAAAATAATGGTATAGTCATTATGTTTGAATATTAGAGTTCCGGATTCTTTTTCCCCTCAGTTTTCTATCTCATAAGTCTGTACATGCAACTGAAAATGTCATACATACAAGAAAAGTACCAGGTATAAAAAGTCTTTACTGACTTTTTAACAAAATAAGACTCAAGATCAACAGGAAATCAAGTTAGATTTGAGTTCTGAAAATGACAAAAAATGATTAGAAGGAAATATTATTAATTCTGTAAATTTTAAATTTCTATTTCTAGTTTTTGAATATCAATCTTTAGATACTCACCTTAGTTCGCTTTATTTTGCTGTATTTTGTTTTCATTGACAGATAATGATTGTATGTCTTTATTGGGTACAATATGGCATGATGATATAGATTGTGTGGCATGAAGAAGACGCAAATGAAGAAAAAGATATTCTGCCTTTATAGATGGCTTCAGCTTTTAAAAATGCTCATTGAATTTATTTTAGAAATGTAGAAGTCATACATAGAAATTAGTATTGGTGATTAGTGCTGAATCTCTGGGTCAAATTACCCTTATGATTATATGGATCATTTCAGGTTCAATTCAGTTGATACAGTCAGTCAATATTAGTCTGTGTCCTGTAAATATCACAGGCTATTACAGAGAATAAAAATGCATAAAGAAAAATGTTGCTATAATAGATTTTAGGATAAGGCCAGCTGCCTGGTATGGCAGAGATGAGCAAGTCATCCAGGTCCTAATGAGTTTATGACCATTTAGACTCAGACTCTCAGTTTAACATTTCCAAAAATTCAATTTAAAAAGTTACCCAATTATTATTAACTTCTTAAAGTCTGACTTGAGTTTAGTTGTAAGTAGCTTAATTTATAAAACACTAAATTATAAATCATGGTGTCCATTTATTCACTCGCAAACCACTAGAGATTTCCTTGGCTGCTCCTTCCTGTGCGCAGAGGAGATGGCCTGGGAGGGAGCATTTCATGTTCAGCATCAGGCGAAAATAAGCAGAATGAGATTTTTGAGTTGCTGTATAACTAGGTAAACTGGACAAGCTACCATTTTCTAGTTTAAAGATGATTTTTATCTCCCTATCTAATATTTATTGAATTCCTAGAGCCCATCCCAGATATAGTGCATCAGGATTTCCAGAGGTGGGAGCAGAAAGTTTTTAACATGATTTTTACTTGAGGTAAGTTTTGCAAACTTCTTCAAGATGAGTAAGCTCTTGCTCCTTAATTCTTCTTTTATGGTCCATGCTGATCTTTCACCTCTGTTACCAGGTTTCTAAGGTTATGATTTATTTTGATTATAATTAATCTTTGAGAACACTTCTAGCTCCTAGGTGTTATCTCAGAAATAAGCATAACTTCACTGATAGAGACACAGAAGGTACCATATGGCCACAGGCGCCCAAGTTACACACTATCCACTGATTGAGCTGAACTCTTCTGGGTGGATTTTTACTGCTTTCTTTTCTTTTCTTCTTTTTCTTTCTTTCTTTCTATTCTGATGCAGAGGGCTGGCTTTGAATATTGCACAACAAGGGCGCTGCTCTACTGCGTTGGGAATCTGATCCAGAAGCAGCTCGTCTACAAATGGTTTAGCACCAGGTTCCCCAAGAACATCATTGTCTAACCTGAGAGAGCAGTCCTTTTCCTGGTGAGCCCCGCGTAGCTTTAATTTCCAAGGTGAATTTTGTCAGACCTGTGCCTAAGTGCAGGCTCTATTTCACTATAGTCTGCAGTTAGTAACAAACTGTGCCACTGGATATTTCAAAATTCATAATGGTTCAGGTTTTAGGAAGAAATATGGAATATATGCTATATATTATATACATCCTATTAATACCCCATAGGATGGTTAAAGTTGTGCTTTGTAATAGACGTAGAAAAACTTTTGTGTGTGCGTGTGCATGTGTCTGTGTGTATATGCATGTGTGTTTGTGTGTGTGCGTGTGTGTCTGTGTCTGTGTGCGTGTGTCTGTGTGTATGCATGTGTGTCTGTGTGTGTATTGCATGTGTGTCTGTGTATGCATTTGTGTCTGTGTGTGCCTGTGTGTCTGTGTGTGTGCATGTGCGTCTGTGTGTGAGTGCGTGTATGTGTGCTTGTGTGTAAGTCCTTCTCCTCTGTTCTTGGTTCAGACTAGGTTTTTACCAAGTGAGTGTGTCCCAAACCTGTAATAGTTATAAGGGAAATAGGAGATTAAGGGGGAGAAATGCCTTTAAGTCTTAAAAACGTTTTCATTTATTAAATCACCAAATCTCTTTAGTCTATATCCCTGTTTTGGTAGGTATTATAATTGTATATGGTCATATATTCTCCTTTTAAACATTGACGTGATCTAAATTACATTTTTGAAGAAACATCCCCTTAATATGTGAAAATACAGGTACGTTTCACCTGGGATATCTAGCTTATGGTGAGTCTTTCCACGTTTGATCAGGATTAATGAGCTGAGACTTCTCAGAGAGTTTTACCCTAGGGTCAGAGAGACTGGGGAGGCCCAAGGCCCTCGCCCCTGTGCCCTAGCAAGAATAGTAGCAAATTTTTCTGAATTTGATTCTGAATGTCTCTAGCTACCGGCAAAGCTGTCATGCAGCCTGTTTATAACCACATGTGGATAGAGAAGGAATTAAAATGAAAGTAAGACACGGCAAAGGTAAAGTGAAAGACTTTGCTATTAGGCAGCGCTTTGATCCTAAAGATTCACACCTATCTATCAGCCCGCATCTGTGAGCGTGCATTAAAAGGTTAATGAAGTTTTGTACCTTTTTGGACTTAGAACTAAATTGTCAGGTCAGCAAATATGAAGAATTTTTGTACCGTAGACTATCGTAGACAATTCTCTGGAGGGAGAAATGAGATGCCTTTACAATTTATTTCAGAACCTCTAGTCTCTTAAAACTGTTCTACACAATTTTGAGCCTGTTTCAAATGAACTACGTAGAGATAATCCTGTTTAAAAAGAAATTGGGAAGGCTCAGGAAAATCCCTTCTGTGAGAAATCAGGACAATACAGGACTATGATTTATATACAATTCGCAGACCCTCGAATCAAACCTTCACCATTTTAATAATTTCAGGGGAACAACCACTTCACAGAAGTCTATAGCATCAGGCACACATCCTGAGACCACATATGTCATCGTGATACTGCCATGGGTTAAATGAGCAGAGCTTCAAGTATTTTTTTTTAAACTGAAAGGTTGTGGCAGTAATAAAAAGGTTGAATGGTAATGCCTCTAATTGAACAGTAAGGCCTCTCTCCTATTAAGTCACTCTTTCATCTGTCTTTTTAATTATTTCATTATCATTTTGTACTGCAGTTCACAATGAAATGACCATTTGTGTTTAAGTGAAAGCTAATTATTAGGACTGAATTATTGTGCAGTTTATTGATCCCTATGGTGGATTAAGGGCTTTAACTTTGTCTAGACAGAATAGTTAGCAAAATGACAAAAGGAAACATATAAGACCCTTGGGAAGAATCCCTGTGCTCCATAAGCAATTAATGCCTGCCAGGTAATGGAATTTAAGTTTATACTAAATCCAGCAGAGCTTTGACATTTCAACTGCCTTATAAACACATTAGTCTAATGAATTAAGACTTATGAATTGTGTTTAGACGCAAGGAGGAAGACTAAGTCCAGGGTATTTTTAGCCATCCATTGATTGAATGAAAAATAGATCATTTTCTCTCTGAATTTGATGAGAAATGAAATGTATTCTTCTTCGTGTTTATCTCGGCTCATTCTGCCCTCTGTTGATGGATGGGTATTAACAATTTCCATTTCCCAAAGAACACTAATCTCCCTTACGGATGCGAAAAGTATGTAGTGATAAGCCAAGAATGGGCGTGTGTGTGTGTGTGTGTGTGTGTGTGTGTGTGAATATATAGTGCTGCTGAGTAAGAAGCCAAACAGCCCATTCACCACAGTCAAGTGCCGGGCTACTTTCAGAGCAATCCGTCATTACAGTGATGAGCAAGCTGAAGTTGAAGCTCACCGTACAGCCCACTGCTGGTATTTTTAAGAGCTTGTCTTTGAGTGGACTTTGAGGGGATCTAACACAAGCCTTCAGTGAGGTGACTTTTTCCTTCAAGTCCTCTGTGTTCAGAGCTTTATTCACAACATGTCATAAGTAAGAGTTTTTGGAAAAGTAGTTAGAGCTCTTCTTGATATCAATATAGATTTTGGCTACAATTCTAGCCCAATGAGTGGAAATCAATTCAGACCAAGGTAGTGTTAACTTAGTGCCAAGTTTCAAGTATTTTTATTTCTCATTTTCATTTTTAGGCTTCCCATAAAGATTTCTTTAACTGAACCAACACAATTACTTATGAGTCAAACAATACACAAATATATGAGTTACATGCAGTAGAAATCTGGTACCTTTTACCTGTCTATACTCCTGTGAATTTGAAGTCACTTCCTCACCATGAAAATGGTGAAAGGACATTTTAAGAACAGCCTTTTGTGTCTTAAAAAAATCATATTAAGGAATATTCAATGAAGAGACACCCATGCCAGATACCCAGAGGCACAGTTTAAATATTAAAGTGTAGTTATACAAAATCCACATATACTGTCGGTGCTTCATTGCTTTAGTTTGAATTAAATTGAAGGCTTTCAGACGCACAGAATATAATGTAGTAACTTGCAAAAATGTTGCTTCATTATATTTATGCACAATTTTATTGCTTGCATTTGACAGTAGCAAAGTAGCTAGTTTAATAAGCAAGCATAAGTTTTCATAGCAATTTTTATGGACTTTTATGATATTTAAACTAGATTAATCAGTGAAGTATGATAAAGTTGAAGGATTAAACAGACTGTGTGCTCTTAAATATAAAACACTAATAGGGAATCTTGCACAAGGCAATATTTGTTATTATGAAAATATAATAAAAGGATAATTGGTGGGGTTCTCATTCTAGAAAAAAGATAGTTTACTCAACTTAAGAACTCAAATTAATGCCTCAGGAAATAGGGCACCCTTATTATATGTAGACATGGTGCCACCTACATGATAGTCATTTGATTTTTAAACCCTAAAATAAAGCTTATGCATTACATTATGTCTTAATATGGTTGAATTCAAAGTATGCTCCCAGAGAAGAGCATTCCAAAAATTTCTCCGAACTATATCTTTGTAAAACTATGTATATGCCCCTGGATATGCAAATTCAAATATTTATTATAATGTGTACGATTGGAAGACTTTTTTTTCTGCTTTGAAGAAAAGATTTACAAAAGTGTAAAATATTTTTCAGAATGCTTAAAGTTGGTTTGAATACTTCAACTATTTTAGTAGGGGTTAAAAGTAAAAATTTTCAAAGAATAGCATTAATTCAATTACCAAAAAATAATTTTTGAGAATCTTCTACATGATAGATGTGGATGGTTTGCAGACAAATAAGTCATATGTCCTATACTTAATGTTACAAGACTTGTTAGTTTTGATCACTGCATAAAAAATTACTCCAGAATTTAGCAGCTTACAATGGCAAACATTTATTATCGCATAATTCTTTGTTTTGGGTCAGGAGTCCGGGCAGAGTGCAGCTGTGTTTCTCTGGTTTAAGGCATCTCTGAAAGTTTTTATTCAAGCTGTCAGCAAGGGTTAGCAGCTTCATCCATTGCTTGGGGTGGGGCCGTGTCCCTTTTCTAACTCATCATGTAACTAGTAGCAAGATCCAGTTTCTTGCTAGCTGTTGACCACAAGACTCTCTCAGTTCCTTGGCATGTGGGCATCTGCAAAAGGTCACTCGCCTCATGGCATCTGGTCTCCCTAAAGCAAGAAAGAAAGGGAAACCCCAAGATAGAAGTCACAGACTTTTTAAAAACCTAATATCAGACATGTCCTTCCTTGACTTCTGCTGTCTTCCTTTGTTGGGAGTGAATCTGTAAGTTCAGACAGACTTGGGGGAAGAGTTCACAGCATTACGCATACGAGAGGCAGAGACCATCGCAGGCCATTTTAGTCTGGCCACCACTGTGCTTATAGCAAGTAATAATGTAAATATCCAGACACGTAATAAGTTCATTGTTAAATTGAACCAATCGGTGGGTATATTTTGAGCTTAAATGTTGCCTATAATAGAATCAAGGCAAAGTGATGTTGCATTGTCAAGTAGGGCCGATAACAAAATTCACCTCCAGCCTTTGTTTCTTTAAAAAAACACAGATCATGGCCCTTGTTTTGTATAATTAGAAGAATATTTTGACATTTTACTTACAAACTTTATGATCGAAGATTGGAGCATGTGAACTTCAAAAACTTTTGGATTCACCATCTTCCAACAGAAAATATTTTAAATGATGGCCCTAATTTACCCAGAATGTTAAACTTTTAGTTTTGAAGTATCTTACTGAAGAATCAGTATCTTACTAAAGCTATCTTTAGTAGCTTTTCAGCATTCATTTAGAAAACTAGTAGGCTCAGTTTAACAATGAATGTACTAACTAGAAATTTACATTAAGTTCACAAAAGATTTAATCACAGCAGAGATTATGAAAAATTTTTAAAAGTCAGAAATATACTGGCAGGTAATCATTGCAACTTTTCATTATTTATCTTCTCAGGAAAAACTGTCTAACTTTCTAAATATTTAATCAAACAAATGGCAAATATATGTTGCTACAAGTTTTATAGTACTGAACAAGAGAAGGGAAAAAATAGGATCTATTATTCAAACCCAGGAAGTCTCACTCTAGTTAGAGTTTGAATCCTGTTCTCATTGCTTAAGGGATTTTTCAGAGCTAGGGGATTTTTTGGAAAGTAACAAGTTCTCTGAGGTTCAGTGCAGTCTCTGACAAAGGACTGATGATAGGCGCTCACAGGGAGGTTGCAGATGAACCCAGCTACCCACAATCCATAATTAACACAGGGCCTAGATTTTAAAAGGCACTAGTAAGCTAAGTTTAACTATTGTTATACAACTAAATTTTCTTTCAAATAATATATTCTTAGTTTGATTTTTTCTTTTCTGTATTTATCTTAGTGCTTTATATTTACTAAATAGTTAACAGAAAACTTAGGATAATACAATTTTAAGACCATGCACCTGTCTTCTTCAGAGAAGCTTCTGTTCAATTCTCTTGCCCACAATGAAATGGGATCACTTGTTCTTTTCTTCATACTAAGTTTGAGTTCTCTGTGTATTATCAGACCTTTGCCAGAAACATAACCTGCAAATATCCTTTCCCATTCTGAGGGCTGTCTGCATGCCTTATTTACTGTGTTCTTGGCAGTGCCGAAGCTTTTTAGTTTGATCAGATCCCAGTGATATATTTTTGGTATTGTTTTAATTGCCCAGGGGGAACATATATGAATAAATATATCTTAAATAAAATTAACTGAATGCTTTCATAATCTGAGCACATTATAGCTATTGATACTACTTTTACATTGATTTATTCATGTATTAGATCAGTACTTATTGGGTGTCTACCATCTGCTAAATAGTGCTTCAGAGAGGGCAAAATCATACATGGTCCCTACTCTCATGGAGTTTATCACCTATCAAGAGATGTCATTGCTAATCAAATCATCACACAAACAAATATAGAAGTGAAATTATAAGCTGCCAGTTATGGAGTTTGCCACACTCAGATTAAAACTATCATATTATATTCTAGGTATATTAAGTGTCAATATATCAATAGCTTTGCCAATAATATTGGTGAGTTTTATAAATATGCATCTTTATTTGAATATGTGATTAAGATAATGCATAAAATATTTATTATAGCATAGTGATTGTCAAATAATCAGAAATTAATAAAACTTGGTCTATATCTATCTACCTATTTATATGTCTACTTAATCAATCATCTATCTGTAATTATTACATATGCATATCTCTAAGCATTATTTAAAAGGAATCACTATATGGGTTATGCTCCCTATTAATGCCAATATACAACTAAGGGGCCTTTGAAGTGAGTTTTTGCTGCCATTATCATAATTAGATATATACTCAAAGAAAAACATTTCATAAGATATTATGCGTAAATGAAATAGAGATTATTTTCACTTTCTACATATCTATTGTGCTAATATAAAACTTAAAACATCTAAGTAACTCTGAATATTAGAATTATAGATCCTTAAAATTTCCTTTGTCCAAGTTTTCATGTAATGTCTTACTTCTCTCCATTTTACAGCTGGCAGATAGTTTCATTGTGCTTTGAAACTTTTATGACATATAATTATAGTATCATTAATATTTTTTAATTCGGTTGACAACTTTTATTGAACACTAGTTCTATTTACAAAATTGCTTTGAAAGTTTTCAAATTTATGTTATACTGTTAAAAAGCAGGTGTTTAAAGGAACATCATAACTAGTACCATACACAACATACAAGCATAGAAATTTTATTTTGCTATTTTGTTTTATATTTTGTTTGTTTTTTTAAGACAAAGTCTCACTTTTGCTCAGTTTGTTCTGGAGGTCCTGAGCTTAAGCAGTTCTCCCTCCTCGGCCTCCCAGAGTTCTAGGGTGACAGAAGGGAGCGAGCCACTGCACCCTACTAAGCCATTAGTTATTAATGTTGATGATGTCAATTTTTAAAAGGCATTTTGCTACATTAATTTACTAATACTTTATGTTGAATCTAAACATATGTACATTTGTTAATAAAAATCAATTAATAATGTGACCATTACTCTTACCTACATTTCCTAATAATTTGCCACCTTTATAGAAATTATACTTTTTCCTTATAATAGCAGAGCACTTTAAATAGACCAACCAAATTAGTAATTGACTATTTAGCTATTAGTAAAGATAATTTTGAGTAAATTAACAGTTAATGAAATCTAAGAGAAAGCTATTCTAAGTAGCTGTATAGTTTTAAAATCTGTAAGGTCTTCTATGGCATACATTTTGAGAAAGTATGCCTTGATAAAGATTTGGGTTGTAGAAACTGCAAGATAATACCATTAGAAGACAAACTGACAATTTAAGGAATGTATTTTCAGTGTGAGAGATTTGGAAACAAAAAGCATTAAAAAAATAACTAGGTCACTTCAGACTAAAAGTAAATTTAGACCTTCTATAAAGATGCTTATTTAATAAGATTTAAGGATCTCCAATAGTTACTCCTTCATTAAAACAAACAAGCAAATATTTCCACAATTTGTGTTGCATTGATCCTTTTTTCTTTTTTCTCTTACAGAATTTTCTAAAAGAGGCCTCACTCCTGGTATTCCTTGTTGCTCCATTGAGGCATTAATCCTTGATAATGTCTTACTTGGGTAAGATGATTTCTTACCTACAAAATGATTAACAAATTTTTTAGGCATTCTGATAATTATCTAATTTCAACTAACAATAAATTTATTTATGTAAAATTTATATCTCATACTAAAATAATTTGAGATTGATGCAGACTGAGACCTATTCTCAAACCACATATTTAGGGCTGCAAGAAAGCAGTGGAGGCAGAGACTTTGGGGAAAAATCAGGATCAGGGACTGATCAGGGCAGTTTACCTGATTAATGATTGGCAGCTGTGCTGGAGTTTTCAAAGACTCCGATTGGCTTTGACCTATAAGGTGAGATCCAAAGAAAATGATGTAAAATGGATTTTAGCATTTTTGAGAAGTGAGCAAGAGGAAATTAAAGATCCAGGAGAAAAAGGACATGGAAACACAAAAGATTCTGAAGAACTGATAAAGCTGTGATAAACAGAAATCAAATCATGTACTACCAATGTCCAGGGCCAGGGTGAATATAGCTTAAATATCATCACCAGGGCATTGTCCTACAAGAGGGGAAATCTAAATTGTTTAGTATTGAAAATTGAGGCTAAGGGAGCCAAGATGGTGGACTGCAGCCAGCTTTTTGCAGAAGCTCTCATCCAGAAGGAGGCTTGAGGGACAGAAGTTTAGCCAGTTGGCTGATGGTTTGGAGCAGAGCTAAGACAGAAGATTGTAGAGTGCACTTCAACCTTCCTGAGGCGAGCTGCGACCCCAAAAATATAACCAAAAGGTACAAAATCCACCATCAAGTGGACAGGAGCCCCCTCCCCCACAACAAGGGCTCGCAGTTTACTCCATGCAAACAAGCAAGCAGAGTTCAAACTTCCTCCCACTCTATCCCACTAGAGAGACCCCCTAAAAACTGGACCTCCTACCCCTGCTGGCGTGCCATGGCACCCTCCGGCCAGGCATAAAACTGTAAAACTGTATAGAACTGTATATATTCCCCACCTGCAACATGGAACTCCGAGGAGTCCCCACCTACCCACTCCGAGGTCTGGAGGAGATTTGTTACCTATGGAATCCAGATTCTTGGGCATCTCCTTGAGAGAAGTGGAGGGGGAAGGGGCTGGTGCTGTTCTGTGCTGACTGTGGCACAGACATGAGGAGAGGCAATCGGCTCAGGGGATACCAATATAGCCAACAGTGGCACTCTGAGCTGCAGACTGATGCCATTCTAGCCCCATCTCTCTGGGCAAACAGAGGTTCCGGACAGCAGCCACAGGCAAAATGCAGAGAACTTTCATAAGTAAAGCACCAGCCCTCAGGGTCTAATACCGATGAGACAAAGGCAGTGGGCGGGCAGAGGCTAGAATTGACACCTGAGTGTAAACTGCTATCTGTCTGCTGCCCAGAGCTGAATGCAACCTCTGATTTACAAAGAAATCTAGCCAGACAGAAGCCTAATTTAAACACGCAAGGCCCACCTGCCGAACTCAGATTTCTAGCTGATTTTGCCAGTTGTAAACTCCGGGAGCAGTGGCCTACTGGAGTGAATAGGGTCACAGACTTGGGGAATTACGAGTGACTGGGTGCAAGGTGGGGAAGGAGGTATTAACCTTCCCAGACTAACCCATTTGCCGGGTGGGTCCCTTTGCCCTCACGGAGCGGGGTGGGCCCAAAACTGCTTGCTATAGTCGCAGCCTCAAGAGCGGTAGAAGAGATCCCTGCCCCAGGCTCCTGCTCTGGGCAGGCCCAGAACTGCTTGCTAGTGCCACAGGTATCTTGAGGGCAGTGGTGGAGGAGTCCTCTGTTCCAGGTAGACCCAAAACAGCTTGCTAGAGACACACACACCCCACGGGGGCCAAGGGAGGAGTTCCCCGCTCCAGCTCCCAAGCTGGGTGGGTCTAGAACTGCTTGCTAGAGCCACATGCGCCCTGCAGGTGGCGGTAGAGGGGTTGACCACTCCAGGTGGGCCCAGAACTGTTTGCTAGAGCCACATACATCCCTTGGACAGAGGTGGAGGAGTTTCCTGCTCTGGGCACCTGCCCTGGGAGGGCACAGATTGGCTTGCTAGTGCCACATGCGTCCAACGGGTGATGGTGAAGGAGTCCTCCGCTCCCCCCAGCTACTCTGGCAGGGCTGAACTAGGACTGATCTGGTCTCTCGCATACCCTGT
>NW_003852412.1:25343988-25428399 GCF_000181295.1 Otolemur garnettii
CACTGTACCCCAGAAGTGCATTAATGTACATAGTTACCATTCAATTAAAAAAAAAAAAAGAAAATTGAGGCTAAATTTAGTAAGCTCTTGGTGACAGAATATTTGTCCTAAACGGCAAATCCATCATCAAACTGTAACTAATCTGAACATTAATCCTAATTACTAGTCCTTCATTAACTAGACTAGTAATTCACCAGAATGTCTGATCATTTTCAACATAGTGGACCCCAGTTCAGCTGATTGCACTACTGGGAAGATGACTTTCTAATATGGGGCAAACTCTTCTCAACTCACACGACTCCAAATGACAAATTCTTCATTTTGGGTTTCTTGGATCCAGAAGAATGCTCCAGCCTCCTCTACTGGCTGTTTGTTGAGATTCTTGAAAGAGCCTGCATAGTAGTAAAATAGTTTGTAAATCTGATACAAGAGCACATCATATTTCTAGGGAGAAATATCTGCATCTGGCAGGTGTCAACCAGCTGTCAAAAAGGAAATTTTCTTGAAAGTGTAATGTCAGGTGAGGTTTTTGTCTTTTTCCAATTAATTGCCTAAAATAAAGGACTCTTACAAATGTAATCATTAGATAATATCACTCTTTTCCTCACATAAGTAGCAACCTAAAACAACCAGAATGTTGCTCTCTACCAATTGATTCTAAAATCAGCCAGTTATTTCAATCTCAGTACAGTGTTTTTCACTACTACTGCCTTAGGTCTTTATTTCTGCATAATTTTTGTTTTTATTGCAAATATAGACATCTTTTAAAAGTAGAAATTAGAAGTAAAAGAACAATATGATATTGCTGACACTCCATGGAGCATTTCCACTGTTTGTAATTGTTTTGTGTTTGTTTTTTAATAAAAACTGGTTCACCCACTACCTAGCTCTCACACATCAGAGATACACCAACTTCATTCAGCACTTCTCTCTAACATGATTTCTGTGACTATACAGTGTAGGAACAAAAATTATAATTTACCTTTCCTTTCTTATTAAAATTTTCCTTCTTTTCAGTGTTTTGCTATTTTGAAAATCTTGACTGAGCATTACCATAGATGGTAGATAAAACTTTGTGTCAAAAATTGTTTTTGTGAGATAAATTCATAAATACTTATAGAGTTTAATTGCCCATATATGTAAACACACTGAAAACCTACTTTAGGAGTATAACAGGTGATCAAGTCTCAGTCAGTCACAGGCTGCCACCCACCAGGTTTTGCCAAGATAAGCTAAACCTTGAGCTGTAACCGGTGAGGCTGTTTCTGTACCTCACTTCCATTTTCTGTTTAAAAATATTCCATGCCCTCAGCTCCTGGAGCTGTCCGCACCTCTGCTGGTTCCCAGTGCTTCTGATTCATGAATTGCTCTTTGCTCAATTAACCTCTGCTAAAATTAATTTGTTGACTTCTTCTTATTATTTTGTTTTTTCCAAAGTCTCAAAGAAATAGACAACTAATATTTATAAATGAAAGTAACAGATAATTTCAAAAAAACAGATCATGCCAAATCATATAGACAATAGAAAAAGAAATACTCAAAATCATTCTACTTACCTGCCATTTGATCCTGCAATTCCTTTATTAGGTATAAATCCAAAAGACCAAAAGTCACATTACAACAAAGATATTTGTATCTGAATGTTTATTGCAGCCCAATTCATAACTGCTAGGTCATGGAAGAAGCCCAAGTGCCCATCGACCCACAAATGGATCAATGAATTGTGGTATATGTACACCATGGATTATTATGCAGCCCTGAAGAAAGAAGGAAACTTTACCTCCTTCATATTTACATGGATGAAGCCGGAAAATGTTCTTCTTAGCAAAGTATCTCAAGATTGGATGAAAAAGTATCCAATGTACACAGCCCTATTATGAAACTAATTTATAGCTTTCATATGAAAGCTATAACCTAATTATAGCCTAAGAATATGGGGAGGGGGATGAGATGGGGGGAGGGAGAGTGATTGGAGGGATCACTTCTATGGTTTATCTTACAAGGGTACAAGTGAATCTTTCTATAAGTAGAATATAGATGTCTTGACATAACAACTAAGAAAAAGACATGAAGGCTATGTTAATCAGTTTGATGAAAATATCTCAAATTGTACATTAAAACACCATACTGTACCCCATGATTGCATTGTTGCACACAGCTATGATTTAATAAAAAAAAAAAAGAAAGAAAAGGAAAAAAAATCATTCTACTTAATCTGGATGCATCTGAATATTATTATAATGGGGAAATTACAAACTTATAAATGAGGATGCAATATGATAACATATCAACATGTTGAATTAAAAATTAATGTTTAAGTAATGTACTTTGGTCCAAAGTAAATACAATTTATTTAAGAATTAGCCAGTAATTTCTTTCTTTTTTTTTCTTCCCCGCACCCCCTTCCTCTTTCTCTGTCCAGTATCCCCTTCCCCCAATGCCCCATTGTGTCATTGTAATTAATTGTCTTTATATCAAAGTTGAATACATAGGATTCTTTCTTCTCCATTCCTGTGATGCTTCACTAAGAATAATGTGTTCCACCTCCATCCAGGTTAGTACAAATGCTGTAAAATCTCCATTGTTTATGATGGCTGAATAATATTCCATGGTATACATGTACCACAGCTTACCAAACCATTCCTGCGTTGAAGGACATTTAGGCTGTTTCCACATTTTAGTGATTGTAAATTGGGCTACAATAAACAGCCTAGTACATGTGTCTTTATAATAAAAGGGTTTTTTTCCTTCTGGATAGATGCCCAGTAATGGGATTGCAGGATCAAATGGGAGGTCTAGGTTAAGAAGAAGTTAACCGATCAAAGTATTCTATAATAGACAGACTTCTGACAATGTGAATGTTACTGTCTTTGCATCATTACTATTATTATTGCTTAATATTTTGTGGCAGCAATCATCTGATTTCTTTTCTGAATGTATTTATCTTCATTCGTTCTTCATGAGGTTTTTGTTCTCAGTCTTTATGTTAGATATTGTTATTGTCATTAAATTTAGCCTTTTTAATTCTGTAAAGGCAAAAGCAGAAACCTAATATATACATGTATAAGTAAGAAAAATTAATAAAAAAACCCAAAAATTAATCTGTCAAAAGTTTTCTTTTTAACACTATTTTTAATTTTTGAGCAAATGAATTTGTATTAAAGCTTTATAGTTTAGTACACTTATTGACACACACAGTAAATATTGTTCTCATTGCTCACTCACCCTTTGATACACGGAACATTTTCAGTAGCCTGCAATAATTTTTTCAAAGTGATGAAGTCTTTCCTCAACTCTAGCTCCACATATGTATCCACATACACTTTCTATCAACATCTTTATTGTTCACTTTTTAAAAACTCACTTTTAAAATCTTTCTGGAATTTTATTTCAAGTGTCTCATGGAAAACCACTATATTCTAAAATGTTTCAGCCTCTGTAACATTTAAAATAAAATAGCATGGTGACGTAGAGTGCACTGCACTTTCTCTTTTTCCATTTCTTTTATTTATTTATTTTTTTATTAAATCATAGCTTTGTACATTAATACTATCATGGGGTACAGTGTGTTGTTTCTATATATAGTTTGGAATACTTTCATCCAACTGGTTAACATAGCCTTCATGTCTTTTTCTTAGTTATTGTGTTAAGACATTTATATTCTACATTAAGAAAAATAAGTAAATAAAATCACATCAAAAAATAAAAATATTTCTAAATGTAGAATATGATGTGATTTTATTTACTTATTTATTTTTTTAAAAGTAAAGCAAATTTATTTTAGGTTAATGTGAGGGTACAAATAATCAGATCAAAATATTTGATTTTGTTAGGTAGAGTTTGTCTTGTGGTTATGTCCCCCACACAAAAGATGTGCCACCCCCATCCCCTTGCCCATTCAGTGAGAAGCTGCTTTTAGCATGAACTAAATTCTCAGGTGCACATATGTTTAATGCTGTGCTGTTTTCTGTATGTATTACTAATATTGTTGCTAGGTTTTTCTATCTGTGTACCTGCCATCACTTACCTATTGTTCTCGATGTATCTCTCTGACATCTGAGATTGAAGCCAGCTGTACTGGTTTGCTATTGAGGCTGTAACAAATTACAGTAAACTTAGTGGTTTCAGACAACACAAGTAGATTCTCTTGTGGTCCATTTTTATTGCCCTGTAGGACACTTCCCAAGGATCAAATGTAGCCCCTGTATACTTTTGTAAAGAACATTTTATTGGAACAGAGCAGTATTCCTTTTAAAGTCTCTACAGGAGAATTCACTTTCCTGCTTTTTCCGTCTTCTAGAGAATGTCCACAATTCTTAGCTTCTGATGATCCCTTTCCATGTTCAAAAGCCAGAATCACATCCCTCTTTCCTTTGCTTCTATCGTTGTTACATTTCTTTTCTTTTTTTAAATTTCTCTTTCTTTTTTTTTTTTTTTTTTTTTTTTGAGACAGAGTCTGGCTCTGTTGCCCAGGTTAGATTGCCATGGCATCAGCCTAGCTGATAGTAATCTCAAACTGCTGGGATCCAGCAGTCTTCCTGGTTCAGCCACCTGAGTAGATGAGACTACATGTGCCCACCATCATACCCAGTTGTTTTTCTATTTTTAGTAGAGATGGGGTCTAGCTCTTGCTCAGGTTTGTTCTTGAACTTTTGAGCTCAAATGATCTTCTTGCCTTGGCCTCCCATAGTGCTAGACTTACAGGTATGAGCCACCTTGCCTGATTCTCCTGCTTCCCGCAGTCACTTACAAGGATCCTTACAACTAAACTTGGCCCACTCAATAATTCAGAATCATTTCAAGCCAAATGATCAACTTCTTTAATTGAAACTGCAACCTCAATTTCCCTTTATCATGTGCCAGAACATACTCATAAATTCTAAGGATTCTGATGTGAACATGTGAGGGGGCATTTTCTGCCTATTATATCATTTGAGGTAATTTTTTTTTTTTTAATTTTTTCGAGACAGAGTCTCACTTTGTCACTCTCAGTAGAGTGCTGTTGCATCATAGCTCACAACAACTTCCAACACTTGGGCTCAAGTGATTCTCTTGCCGCAGCCTCCTAAGTAGCTGGGACTACAGGCGTCTGCCACAAAGCCCGGCTATTTTTAGAGTCAGGGTCTTGGTCTGGCTCAGGCTGGTCTCAAACCCATGAGCTCAGGCAATTCACCCCCCACAAGCCTCTCAGAATGCTAGGATTACAGGCATGTGCCACCCCACTCAGCCCCAATACTGTTAATTTTTAAAGTTTTTCCTGATTATTCATCTCTTTATATCCTTCTACTTTTACATTTCAATGAAATAATTTATATTTTCCCATTATCTTTTAAAAGTTCTAGTTTATTAGGATATTAGTTTATTATTTATTAGTTCTAGTTCTTGTGTAATTGTAAATCCACTCTTAATGTGTGGTGATTTTTCCTGTCAAATTTCTTTTTAGATTGTTTTTCTTTATTCATTCTTAATTTGGTTTGCTTCTGAAAAAGATAATTTGCATTGACTTCTATTCTACTTTTTCTTTATCTAAATATCAAAGGTTTGGCAATCAATACTGTTTTGTTTACCGAATTTTGTTCTTTTTAAAAAAGTTCTCTGTTATTTTTTTAGTAGCTCCCACCCTTCTCTTCATTTCTAGTATATAATCATGTTTTTATTTATTTTCACTTACATAATTATTCAAAAACGTTATAAGTTTTCCCATATGTAAGGCTTGCTGAACACCTTCTAATGTTTATTACACAGGGAGAAGCATTTCAGTGACTTACCTCCAGAATTAAGAATTAATTTTGTAGTGAGCAATAAATTCTTGATGCCTTTTAAAGGTTTATTCCATTATTAAAACTAAAGACTTTATTTCTAAAAACATTATTTGTTCAAGTTTTGGTTTGGGGAAACTATTAAGGTTTCTTTTTTGTTATTGTTTGTTCTTAACATCTTAGTATAAGCCCGGTTTTGTTTTGTACAAGTATGCATTATGGAACAGTTTTTATAAATAGTTTCATCATTTTGCCATTTTTTAAAATTTTAGTCTCAAACTATTTCTGTGTTCGTCTATCAGTCTACCAAAAAAATGAAAAAACTATTAATCTTACTCATATTGGTTGAACTCCTTGTTATTGTTTCCTTACAGGCTTAAAATTATTGTTCAATTAATTGAAAAGTTTATAAGCAATTCATATTATACTTTTTCCTCTATTTCATTTACAACTATTCTATAAACAGCATATGATTGCATAATACTTTTTAATTAAATCTGAATGATTTGTTGCTAAACTCATTTTCATTTATTATTGCAATTGATTAATTTGTATTTTCTCTTATTATTTTCTATACTTTTATTATTATGCTTAGTAGAAATAATAAAAATATATACTGCTGAGCACTATCAGGCTATAATTAAATTACAAGCACTTAGAGAGTAAGCAGTAGACTGGAATTCTAGTCTTTTTAGATTTAGAACTATTTTTTACCTTCTTCAAATTTTATTAGTCGTTATTTTTATTTTTTTATCCATTCTTATAATTGTATTTCTCAAACACTTAAAATTATGAAGTAAGATTCAATTCATGTAGTAAAACAAATACATTTTTCTGTTGGCTTCCAGAGTAAAGACCAACTGTAAGCCAAATACAATATTCAAGATGGACAAAAATAAAGGAATTGCAAAGATATACCAAAAAATAAAAACAAATATGAAACAGGAAAGAACAGATTATAGTTGATATTTTCCAAGATAGAATTTAGACAAAAATATAAAACACTTGACTAAGATAGTGAAAGATACAGAATTCTAAATGTTATAAAATGAAGATAAAATGATTATGCATATCAATGAACAAATGTAGCAATCTTCATGAAGTGGGAATTTCAGAAGATACAAAAGAAACAGAATCAACATAGTAAAAATAGGACTGTGTCACAAAAACTGACCAAAGTGTCAGTAAGGATAGAAAGTCTAGGAAATATAATGAATAAGAAAGATTTTAAAAATCTATATTGACTTTACACTAATGTGAGTACACATAGAAATTTTTAACAAGCATATGTTAACCAACAGTGGAAAATCTCAGTAAGTGCAATAAAATAAAAATAATGTAAAGATATTATCTAATCATTATACAGAAATACTAGAGCTAAAAATAAATAGTAGCTTTAAAACTTAAAAATTCCTTCTACTGGAAATGGAAAACTTTGTTAAAAACTTGTTGAATAGCAACTGAATGCAGTGACTCCCACCTCTAATCTTATCATTCTGGGAGGCTGAGGTGGGAGGATCACTTGTGCTCAGTGGTTTGACACTAGTCTGAGCAACAAAGTGAGATCTCATCTCTACTAAAAATAGAAAAAGTTAGCCTAGCTTACTGGTGAGCACCTGTAGTGCCAGCTGCTAAGGAAGCTGAGGCAGGAGAATCACTTGAACCCAGGTGTTTGAGGGTGCTGTGAATTAGGCTAACACCTAGCCACTCTAGTCTGGGCAACAGACACTTTGTCTTTGAAAAAATAAATATATAGATATTGAAAAAAAAAAGTAATTTAACAAACAATAAACCATTAAAAGATACAATGGAAAAGATGTTTAAATGGGAGAAAAAGATAAAATAAAATAAAAAATAAGTAATAATAAATGAATAATAAAAAAGAAATAAATAAAATAAGAAAATCACAAAATTTAGAAGAAGTAGAATAAACCTTTGTATCACAATAAAAGATATGAATATGTGGAAGGAAATATATGTTCTTAGTAGTATAGTTTAACAATATCAGCTTTTCTCAAATTAATAAATTAAATAAAATTCAAATAAAAATTCCTATAAAAGTAAATTTTCAAGAATAGACAGAAAATAAACAAATACCAAAGTGGGAAAATAGAGTTAATATAAAATAAAATGTGGCATATGCTAAAAACTGCTTTCTAACAAATATAGGGGGCAATATAGACTTTAAAAACTTTATTGAGATAAATGGATAGCCATTTTGAAAACAAAAATAGACCAGATATCTATACATGAAATAACTGAAGGTATGGATTTGCTGGAGTAAAATGTGGATGATTTTTTTTGTAATCTGGGAACATGAAAATCATTTCTAATAATTCAGAGGTAGTCATAGAATTGATAAATTCAAAGATTTTTTTTTTTTAAAGCCAGTGTTTAGGGGAAATGCGGGGGAGGGGAGAAGTTCCATAAACAAAGCCAATCTGATTAATGAGAGGAAAATATTTCTAACGTTTTTCCATAAACGAAGGAGTAGTCTCCAAGTGGGTAAAGAGCGCTTACAAGTTGAGAGACTACCAGAAACCATTAGATAAAGGGCAATAAGTATGAGAACCAATTCAGGGAAAGACAAATAAACCTTAGAAATATGAACACATGGTCAATGTCACTTGCACAAAGAGTGATACAAGTCAAAATTACATTGGAATGGCACTTCATCCTAGCAGGTTTGACCTCGCATTCAATAGGCAAAGCTTTGGAGAATAGTTATTATTATGTATTATTGAAAAGCATGAAAAATTGCACAAATCCACCAGAAGATTATTTGGCACTCTCAACAAAAATTAAATATGCATGAATTCCACCCAGGATTCTTAAGATAAACTTCCACAAATATGAAGCAACATAGGCACAAGTTTTTTCTACAGCTTATCTATAAGAACAAATGACTGGACACTTACTATAAGTACCCATCAACAAGGGCTAGTTGCCATTGTTTTTAACTGCTGCTGACCTGCAGAATAAAATGTTACAATGCTTTAAAGATATGAGTATGTCCTCTGTACTGGTAAGAATTGATCATCAGGTACTTTTTCTTTTCTAAAGACAGTAAAGATTAGCTTACATAGAATTTTGCTTGTTAGTAAAAAAGTAATAAGAAAGCATATATATATTCAACTTTGTGTCACTTAACAATGGAAATATGTTCTGAGAAGTGACTAGATAGCCAATTTTATCATGATATTAATCATGGCCTACATGCTTAGGCCATATAGTACCCCCTACTGGTTCTGAGGCTACAAACCTACACAGCATGTTACTATACTGAATACTGTAGGCAACTGTAACACAATGGTCAGTATTTGTGTTTATAAACATATCTAGAGATAGAAAAGGTACAGTAAAAATACAATATTATGATCTTTTGGTATCATACTTGTATATGTAGGGTATGACTATATTTATGTGAGACAGAGTGTGTGTGTATATCTGAAAGAACAAACAAGAGAATGTTAATGTTAATGTTAAGTCTTCTCCATCTTGGCAATATGAATATGATTATACTTTGTACTAGACTTCTGTTGTTTCTATGTTTGAAATTTTTCATAATCAAAAATTGGAGAAAAACAACTCTGGTAAAGATGGTATTTCCTTGTCCTACATTTGAGATAAGGAATTTAGCATACATTTATCATCTGCCCAATCATATAACCATAGTATAAATTTTGGTGCTAGATTATTATTAAGATGAAAATCTTTGTATTTTTACATTTTATTCTGTGTTTTAAAGATATCAATTGTGACTATTTGAACATCATTTGATGTACTGGTTTTCAGTGTTGCCATCAAAGCATTTTATACTTCAGCTTTCAGGGTTGGGCATTTAGTTTTTAATAATTGTTGAAAATATATCTTTTGAGATCTTGTGTGTCTCACTTAAAACTGAATTTTCATCTGAACAGCTTGAATGTTAAATTCTATGAACTAAACTTTCTGAGTTCGTTATAACTATAAACCTTCATTTATTGTATTCTCACTAGTTTTTTACTTGTTAATTTTGGTTTGCTTCCCTTCCTAGATGCTTTTAGGCTTTATTTCCCTCTTGAGTTACAAATATTTTTCAAGATTTTTTTTTATAAATTTATGTCTTAATCTGTATTTGTTTCTTATTGCTGTAATGGATTGCCAAAAACATAGTGGCATAAAACAACACATATGTTTTCTTTTACAGTTCTGAAAAACAAAACTCCAAAATAAGTCTCACTGGGCTAAAATCAAGGTTTGTTGGGAGGGTTGGTTCCTTCTGGAGGCTTTAGTTGAGAATCTGCTCTTTGCCTCTTCCAGATTTTGGTGGCTGCATCACTCCTGTCTCTGCTTCCCTGGTCACATGGCCTTCTTTCTTAAAGTCTGTGGTCAAATATCCCTCATCCCCTTTTCTAAGAACACTTGGACACATTTAGCACTCAACAAAAGAATCCAGAATAATCCCCCCATTTAACAATCCTTAATCATATTTGCAAAGTCCCTTTTGCCTTATAAGGGTTTCAGAAATAAAGGGTTTGCATATTTGCAAAGTCCCTTTTGCCTTATAAGGTTTCAGAAATAAAGACGTGAATATCTCTTAAGAACGATACCTGGCTCAGGGCCTGTAGCTCAGTGGTTGGGGTGCTGGCCATATAAACCATGGATGGAGGGTTCAAGCCCAGCCTGGCCTGCTGAACAAGGATGGCAACTGCAACAACAACAACAACAACAACAACAACAACAAAAGAAATAGCTAGACATTGTGGTGGGTGCCTGTAGTCCCAACTGCTTGGGAGGCTGAGGCAGGAGGATGGCTTAAGCCCAGGAGTTTGAGGTTACTGTGGGCTGTGATGCCACTGCACTCTACTGAGGGGTGACATGATGAGACTCTTGTCTCAAAAAAAAAAAAAAGAATCTATTTATATGAATTCAGATAGAGTAAAGGCTCCACAGTTGACCACCTGCCTAGATCGACCATCTCCTTAAGCTGACCTAATTTTCATAGACTAGACGTGCACGACATGTATGTACCAGCACAATAGGCCTGGTTCCTTAAGTTGACCACCTTCGCATGTAGACCAGTTTGTCATAGTCTCTTGAGTGGTCAGTTTATAGAGGTGCCATTCCATTTTTGTTTATTTGAGATTAATAAACAATTTTAACTTTGTCATTGTAGACTGTGATGCTTTTGTTTTCTTCGAAGACTAATCATTCTAATTCTTGGATTAGATTCTCAATCTTATCTTTAGACATTTTTTAAATATAATCCCTAATAATCTCTTTTTTCCTGCATTCTGAGTAAGTTTCTTGAAATTATCCCCCCATCACATCCAGTGGGATGATCTCCAGTGTGGATCTTTCTGCTGCCACTCTGATGCTGCCAGCCTCCTTCGTCTGAACTCAGCCGTTCCTCCGTCAGGCTGCTTGCTTGTGCTTCATGGAGCTCATTTCCTCTTGCAGTATTTCGAGGACAACAAGCTGCTGCTTGCTAAAAAAAAGTTGATCTATTTTTCTTGTGAAGGGTGTTTTCAAAGTTATATTTTTCCTATGACTAGTAGGTACAATTTCTTTTTTCTTTATATTGGTGTAGTGATTCATAGATGTATTTTTATTTGCCTTGATTGGGCAGAATATTTGTCTTCAGGGTAGATACCAGGTCTCACAGCTCCTGTCACTACTTATTTGGATGGTAGGTGGTTTATCCTTTTAAATCTCAGCCTAAAGCACCAGCCTAAGCTTGATTTGCAATTCGTAGAGCAGTTCTGTAAACTGAACTTGGATCATCTGCCGCTTCAATGTTAAGAATCTCTTGTTCCAACATTCATTTACTGTTGGAATTCTTCTTAGAGCATAAAAAGCCATATCCTATCTAATTCCTTTACTTCTTCCCCAGTATTGCCGCTCGCTTTTTGAATACTTCTGAACATAACATTTGGATCAACATAGTTCCACTTAACTGTAAGAGGGAGAGAAGCCAATGTATGGAGGAGATGGCGCTCTTCACTGTGTTCTGAATTTTTTCACATGTTCTATCTTATTTAAGGGATTTATTTTTGTCCAGAATGTGGATTGTTTTGCATGTAGCATAAGAATGTGCCATGACTTATCAAGCAGGATCCTTACCAAGATTCAGCTCTGTAGTCTTTTCTTTGGTTCACTTTGGGTTACTGCTGAATCTCCATGAGACTTTATTTTGTGATTGACAGGAAAACACCATGCACACCTTATCAACCACCATTTAACCCTAAAGCCACAAAGCTTTTTCTAAAATATTCCTCTCTTGCCATTAGCAAATAATGTTCAGAGATTTTTCTTATCATAGATCACAGAGCAGAACTTCTCTAGCTCTTTAGTAATAATATTCTACACACAAATCTTGTTATTTGTCTTTCTTTTTTCCTCCCTCCCTCTGTTCCCTTTCCTTCCCTTTTTTCTTTCCTTCCTTCTTTTTGACATTTCTTTCATAATTTTATATAAAAAGAGTTCAACTCAGACACCGTTTTTAAAATGTATGCTGATATTTCCTTTCCTTGACTACATAAGCTACTCAGCAGAGTGTTGCTTAGCTCTTCATCTAAAGATTACATCGATATGTACACCTTTGCTTGGCTCTCAGCATCTAGCAAGCAGTTGTCCACTGTGGCTTTGTTGCACTCAAAGTCATCAGTGTTCACTGTTTTATTATCCCCATATGCAATACAGAAGAAACTTCCATATGTAGCCTACACTCATCAGTGCTCATCTACCATGTAAAGGGGAAAGCCACTAATCAGTTCTAACCAAACTTTTAAATGAAGATATATCTATGTATCTAGATTCATATTCCAAAGGATATCAATAAAAGTTCACATTTGAAAACATTTCACAGTGCAAACTTATACCATAGCAGTGGTAAGTAAAATATTTTAAAAATTCAATTAAAATTATAGCTATTTTCAAAAAGAAAATAAGAATTGCTCTGGATAAAAAAAGAAAGCGTATTCAATCCAATGAACAGAATTCTAAGAAACAAAAGATAAAGCACAATGCAATGATTGAAGCTGGTGTTGTATACCAGTTGAGCTCAGAATATGGCAGCAGATGGCATTGAGATACAGTTTTTCTGTGGGAAATGGAGACTTGACCTGTGATTGATATTGTTAATATCTACTCAGGGTAAAGGCCTCTAAGAACTAACACTGACCTTCCTCCGGATGAGGACACCAAAAGTACCTATGGAGGGAAAATAAAAAGCACGTGAACACAGAAGAAGAGGGAGCAACCAAAGATAAAGGTTTCACCCTGGCTCAATATATGCCTCTAAATAAAAGTTTGAAAATGTATTGGCAAATTTATAAGAAAGATATAAAAACAACAACTAAGAGATTATTGACTGAATAAAAATAAGATAATAATCTCAAAATTAATTGAAAATGTGCATGAAACTCTTGAAGAGGTGGGGGAAGATTACATTCATGCCCACACCCATACCTTCTTTCAAGTTATTGCAAAGCAATCCAGTAGCAATAAAACTGGAATAGTTGGGGACATCAACTTTCTTCATAACAGTGCACCTGATCCATTCATTAGCCTCTAAAATGTTAACAGACTATTAAGGTGGCAGCAACAGAAGACAGATTTGCCTGATCTAGCTGATTCCTAGATCACATTTGTATTTTATCACAACTTTCTGGGTATTCAGAGGCAGTTTCACTGGCATAAATTGTGGTAACTTTTGATTCTAACGATCTCCAGAGATAATAGCTTGTGTAGACTAGTGGGTCAGTTGAATATTGTTCTGTAAATCATTCCTAGACCTAGGTATACATAGACATATGTCTTCCCCTCCCAAGAACTTTAGTAAGCATTTAATATTCTAAATCAAATCACTTACTACTTAAATGCCTAGAGAACCTTAAGGATGGGAACATGATTTGGCTATCTGATGTGGTTTAGTTTGACAGAAGTAACCATTTGATTAATCTTAGAAATTGTAAGTTCCCTGGTAAAAGTGAAAGTGAACTCTTAAATAAATTATCACCTGAGACTATCTGGAATAAAGTATCATTTTAATGCTAGTCTTTGACAGACTAAGAATTTGCTGCTATAGATCACAGAGGGGAGAAAGAAGCATCCAAAGGTGAACACTTTCCCTTTATAATAAGGAGAATTTTAAAAAGAGAATTTTTTTCATATCACACATATTTATGATGATAAAAAGGCAGAAGCATATCAAAATACATCAATAATTTTAAAAACTAATTTTCCTTTTGAGACCCTTTGAGAGGGAAATTATTTATTTATGTTTTGGGTCAGGCTGAAACCATTTGCTATTTTCTTTTTTTTTTTTTATTGTTGGGGATTCATTGAGGGTACAAAAAACCAGATTATACTGATTGCATTTGTTAGGTAAAGCCCCCAAAATGTGTGTCACGCACCGAGCCCCCACCTGCCTCCCTCCTTTCCTCTCTCTGCTCTTCCTTTCTCCCACCCCTCCTTCCTTCTCTCTTTCTCTCTGCTCTCCCCTTCCCCCATCTCCCACCCCCACCATGTACTAGGTCATTAATTGTCCTCATACAAAAATTGAATACATAGGATGCATGCTTCTCCATTCTTATGATGCTTTACTAAGAATAATGTGTTCCATTTCCATCCAGGTTAATACAAAGGTGGTAAAGTCTCAATTTTTTTTTTAATGGCTAAATAGTATTCCATGGTATACATATACCACAGCTTGTTAATCCATTCCTGGGTTGGTGAGCATTTGTTTCCACATTTTGGCAATTGTAAATTGAGCTGCGATAAACAGTCTAGTGCCAGTGCCCTTATGATAAAAGGATTTTTTTTCCTTCTGGGTAGATGCCCAGTAATGGGATTGCAGGATCAAATGGGAGGTCTAGCTTGAGTTCTTTGAGGTTTATCCATACTTCCTTCCAAAATGTTTGTATTAGTTTGGAGTCCCACCAAAAATGTAAAAGTGTTCCTTCTTCTCCACATCCACACCAGCATCTGCAGTTTTGAGATTTTTTGAAGTGGGCCATTCTTGCTGGGGTTAGATGATATCTCTAAAAAAGAGAATTCTACATCCATACCTTGGCAACATCAGAAGACCAAAAAGTTTCTACAATTACTCTAAAAGTATCTCTTATTTCTTGCAATTGAAGGTCCTACTCAGATGGTCATTTGGAGAATAAATAGAATCTGTTGATTATTGAATTCCAGTGTAAGTTCAATTCACAGCTTTGCCTGGTGTCTTCTATAAAAGACATTTATTAGTAGACAGTGGGTGTGTAATAGTTGAGATAGGCACATTTATGTAAATTCATAAATGTCTAAGCCCAGATACCAAAACTCTATTGTGCTTTCCTAATTAGCAAAATCACCTCCTTTTGTGACATAGAAGACTTGCTATCCCTTGGATAGGAACTCATGGCCCTTACCTGAGAAAATTATCTCTCAAAGGAAGCCCAAAATTTTTTATGATCTAAATTTACTACCTCTTGTTATTTCAAGAAGCTATAGCTCAAATTAGACTATTCATTTCTTTTTCTACCTTATTTATTTTAATATATTAATTAGTTTATTTAGAGATGTGGGCTCACTATGTTGCCTAAGCTAGAATCTAGTGATTATTCATAGGTAAAATCATATCCCATAAACTCTTGAACTCTAGGCTCAAATAATTCTCCCATCCCAGTCTCCCGAGTAGTGGGACTATAGGTATATGGTCCAAATATTTTGCTAATTTAAAATACACATGTAGTGAGCAAAGACTCAATCATTTTACTCTTAGTAATATGTGATCAGAAATGTTTGGAGAATACTGTTCTGGTAAACAGTATCAAAAAGTACATTAAAGATCCTATTTTATTTCTAAAAGTCAGAAATATGAAACAATGTTAGCATTAGTGAGAAAAAGTGTAGTAGGAAATGGCTAGCCTATAATTTGATTCTGAAATAGTATAATAATATGAAAACAATAAAAATAATCTGAGGTAAGCAATGATAGGAAAGTATTAAAAAAATAAAATATTGTAAGAAAAAAACACAAAATAAATGTTTGTCAGTAATTTCAACAAAAATAAGCACATTAAACACATATAATAAAAGATAAAATGTTAATTTAAAACTAAAACTATAAACTACCCTAATGAGCAAAAAGAAGAAAAAGAAAATATAAGGGGACATAGGTCAGGATTGGATATGAAGGAAGGGCACCAGAGCCTTCAGGAGATTCCATGTGGAGCAGAACAGAAAAAACCAAGATCAGCAGAGATCAACCCCTGAGAGGTGTGGAGTTCAGTGAAGGGGGACATGGAGTGGTTAGTTTCTCCTTGCCTCACACCTATGATATTTGGTGGGTTCCTGAGCTTCTGAAGAGACTTTCTACCCACACAAGCCCACGTGCTAATGCCACTAGTGAGCAGGGGACTTCTTATGGATAGAGTACCAGCCTCCAGTCCTGGAGCACATCCCATCTCCACAGACCCCAACTGGGATGGCAGGTGCCCCATTGCTTCACCTGCCATCCCAGGTGAGCACCTTTGTCCTCTTCAGTGGGTTTCAGACTCTCAATTTTGTCTCACTCATTCCCACACAGACATTTCATAACTCTGAACTATACTGCAGGGGAGACAGGATGTCTAGGGAGTCCCCAGTGATCTACAGGACTCCAGTGCATGGACATTTTGGGTATGCCTTCCAGAGAGAGGGTTGGTGAGCATTTAGGCTGTTTCCACATTCTAGAAATGTGACCAGAATGTTAGCTTTCCTACATCCAGACTCTTTTTCCACTCTTCCCCTCCCTCACCCATGGTTGCTAAGAGAGACAATTGAGCCACTTCACTTAGGCTTTCAAACAGAGTGGGCTAAGACCTTTCCTCTCAGGGTCTTGGAGTAAACTGAAGGTTGGTTGGAATGTGAGCTTCCTGCCTGCTGGGCCTCCCTGGTGCTGCTTGCCTGGCAACTCTATCAGACTATGGCATATTCTGAGGTCAAAGAATGTCAAACCTACTTGGGTAGCTAGTAGTCTACTCAGGATTAGATTCTCCCTGGCATAGTGAAAGGTTAATCTTTCAGAACCTGGGGACAGGCCATCAGACCAAATCTCATATCCCTAGGTCTTAACTGTGTTGTTTAGGGGAATGGAGGGGAGATTTGAGAATTAGTCTTGGGAGGTAAGTACAGTATGGATCCTAGCTTCAGCATACTTTGGTGGTACTTGTCCCTCCACAAGAGGGCTATGCTCTTAGTTCAGGCTGAGATCCTGGGACAAGGAAGGTCTGGCCCACATTATCACCATGGGGGAATTTGGCTACTTTGTTTTTTTTTGTGTGTGTGTGAGTTTTTTTTTTCTTTTTTTTTTTTATTGAACGGTAACTATGTACATTAATGCACTTCTAGGGTACAGTGTGGGGTTTTCACATGAATTTGGCTACTTTGAGTTCCTGCCTGCTGATAGACAATAAGGGGAAACTGAAATCAGGGGAGGGCAGACAGTAGCAGGACTCACTTCAAACTACCAGACTGTGAGTCTCATATCCTCTTCACAAGCAAAATTTCTGTTTTGGTGAGGCCATGTCAGCTTCTCCATGGAAGCTAGGAGCAGCCCTTTGAAACCTGCTGAAATAGATACCTTCCCAGCTTGGTGAGGCTGGGAGGAAAAGTTTGCTTAATCTAGCCTTGCCCAGGCACACTTCCCCCACCTGCCTCTACTTTGGCAGATAAAAAAGACTTAACTGAAATTCCAGGTCCCTCCCCACCACCTGGGGCAATCCTGAGGGACTGCAGATGGATTAAGGACCCCCAAACAACAATGCAGCTTGTTCTTCCTGACAAAAACCACTTATTGACAGGGAAGTCAATTTACATACCCTTTACAGCATTTATTGACTCAATGATACAAGGTGTAATTGAGTTTCTTCCATAATGATCACCTATTGTTTCAGAAATTAAAGTAGGCATGCTGTTATCTAAATTAAAAAAAAAGTAAATCCCAAAATAAGAAGCAATGGCTCCTCCAGATGAGAAAGAATAAAGAAAACTCCAGAAACATAAAAAAATTCAGAGTAAAATAACCTCCCCTTAAAAATAATAACTTTATACAATGGAAACCAACAAAAATTAGAACATTTTAATGAGTGACAAAGAATTTTAAATATGGAATATCAAAAGCTCACCGAAATACAAGAAGAAATAGAAACCCAATAGAAAGAAACAACAAAACAACTGAGGAAATGAATGAAAAATTCACTAAGGAAATCAAATTATTAAAAAAAAATCAAGCAGAAATTTTGGAAGTGAAAAATTTATTGAAGAATATACAGAAGATGGCCGGCTGGAGCCAGTTTTCCACAGAGGCTCCCAACCAGAAGGAGAGTTAAAGGACAGAAGTTTTGCAAGTAAGCTGATGGTTTGGAGCTGAGCCAAGAGAGAAGGTTGAAGAATGCACATCAACCCTGCTGTGGTGAGCTGTGATCCCAAGGAAATAAACAATAGGTACAAAATCCATCACCAAGTGGACGGGAGTTCCCTCCCTATGAGAAGAGCTTGCAGTGTCTCAGGTTACAAAATCAATACTCATAAATCTGTAGCCTTTATATATACCAACAATAGTCAAGCCGAAAAACCAGGAATACTACCCAACACATTCTATGAAGCAAACATTACCTTGATATCCAAAACAGGAAAAGACCCAACAAGAAAAGAAAACTATGGACCAATATCACTAATGAATATTGGTGCAAAAAAACATTCAACAATATACTAGGAAACAGAATCCAGCAACACATCAAACAAATTATACACCATGACCAAGTGGGTTTTATCCCAGAGTCTCAAGGCTGGTTCAATATATGTAAATCTATAACTGTAATTGATCACATAAACAAACTAAAAAACAAAGACCATATGTTTCTTTTAATTGATACAGAAAAAGCTTTTGATAATATCCAGCATCCTTTCATGATCAGAACACTTAAGAAAATTGGTATACAAGGGGCATTTCTTAAACTGATAGAGGCCATCTACAGCAAACCCACACCCAATATCGTATTGAATGGAGTAAATTGAAATCATTTCCATTCAGATCAGGAACCAGGCAAGGTTGCCCATTGTCTCCCCTATTTTTCAACATGGAAGTCTTAGCCATTGAAATTAGGCAAGAAAAGGGACCAAGGGTATCTATATAGGGTGAGTAGAAGTCAAACTTTCACTCTTCACAGATTATATGATTGTATATCTAGAAAACACCAGGGATTCTACTACAAAACTCTCAGAAGTGATCAAAGAATACAGCAGTGTCTCAGGTTACAAAATCAACACTCATAAATCTGTAGCCTTTATATATACCAACAATAGTCAAGCCGAAAAAACAGTCAAGGACTCTATTCCATTAACAGTAGTGCCAAAGAAGATGAACTATTTGGGAGGTTAACTAACAAAGAACATGAAAGTTCTCCATAAAGAGAACTATGAAACGCTAGGAAAAGAAATAGCTGAAGATGTTAACAAATGGAAAAACATACCATGCTCATCCCTGGGAAGAATCAACATTGTTAAAATGTCCGTATTACCCAAAGCAATATACAATTTTAATGCAATACCTAGTAAAACTCCAGTATCATACTTTAAAGATCTCAAAAAAATAATACTTTGTTTTATATGGAATCAGAAAAAAACCTTGAATAGCCAAGGTATTACTCAGAAATAAAAATAAAGCAGGAGGAATCATGCTACCAGACCTCAGAGTATACTATAAATCAATAGTGATCAAAACTGCATGGTACTGGCAGAAAACAGAGAAATAGATGTATGGAACAGAATAGAGAACCAAGAGATGAACCCAGCTACTTACCATTATTTGATCTTTGATAAGCCAATTAAAAACATTCAGTGGGACAAAGATTCCCTATTTAACAAATGGTGCTGGGTGAACTTGCTGGCAACCTGTAGAAGACTTGAAACTGGACCTACAACTATCACCATTAACTAAGATATACTCTCACTGGATTAAGGATTTAAACTTAAGACATAAAACTATAAAAAAACTAGAAGAAAGTGCAGGGAAAACACTTGAAGAAATCAGTCTGGTTGAAGATTTTATGAGGAATACCCCCAGGCAATTGAAGCAACACCAAACATACATTACTGGGATCTGATCAAACTGAAAAGCTTTTGCACAGCCAAAAACACAGTAAGTAAAGCAAGAAGACAGCCCTTAGAATGGGAGATGATATTTGCAGGTTATGCCTGTAACAAAGGTTTAATAACCAGAATCCACAGAGAATTCAAATTTATTAGCAAGAAAAGAACAAGTGTTCCCATCTCAGGGTGAGCAAGGGACTTGAAGAGACACTTTTCTGAAGAAGACAGGTGCACAGCCTACAGAGACATGAAAAAATGGTCATCATCCTTAATCATCAAAGAAATGCAAATCAAAACCACTTTGAGATATCTTCTAACCCCAGTAAGATGAGCTCACATCACAAAATCCCAAAACCAGAGATGCTGGCTTGGATGTAGAGAAAAGGGAACACTTCTTCATTGCTGGTGGGAATGCAAACTAATATGTTCCTTTTGGTAAGATGTTTGGAGATCTCGTAGGAATCTAAAAATAGACCTTCCATTCATTTCTTCAATTTCTCTACTAGGTATATATCCAGAAGACCAAAAATCACTTTATAACAAAGATATTTCCACCAGAATGTTTATTGTAGCCCAATTCATAATTGCTAAGTCATGGAAGAAGGCCATAATTACTAATTCATGGAAGAAGCCCTTTGACCCATGAATTAATTAATAAATTGTGGAATATGTACACCATGGAATATTATGCAGCCTTAAGGAAAGATGGAGACTTTATCTCCTTCTTTACATGGATAGAGCTGGAACATATTCTTCTTACCAAAGTATCTCAAGAATGGAAGAAAAATTATCCAATGTACTCAGCCCTACTATGAAACCAATTATAGCTTAGTTTCAAACTATAATTGAAACTATAGCCCAGAAGAAGGGGAAAGAGAAGAGGGAGGAGGGTAGGTCCATACCTACAGTGCATTTTACAAGGGTACATGTTAAACTTACTAAGTGTAGAATATAAATGTCTTAACAGAATAACTAAGAAAATGCCATGAAGGTTACATTAACCAGTTTAATGAAAATATTTTGAATTTTATATAAAACCAGCACATTGTACCCCATGATTACATTAATGTACATAGATATGATTTAATAAAAAAATATACAAATACATTTAAAACCCTAAAGAATAGTCTAGATCAGATAGAAGAAAGAATCTCAGAGCTAGAAGAAAAATAGTTTGAATTAAACAAGTTAGTCAAAGAGAAATAACAGAAAAATAAGAGGGAAAAATAAAGTCTCTAAGAAATATAGAAGTATATAAAGAGTTCTAACACAAGAATCTTAGGCATCCCAAAGATGAAGAAGAAAATACACTAGGCCTGGATAACTTGTTTAAGGAATATTTGAGGAAAATTCCACATATCTTGCAAGAAATCTGGACATCCAGGTACTAGAATCTCAAGGAACTATTGGGAGTTTCATCTCAAGGGGCTATCACCATGAGCATAGTCATTTGAATGGCCAAAGTTAACATGAGAGAAGAAATCCTATAAACCATCAGGTGAAAGCATTAGGCAACTCACACACAAAAAAAACTTATCAAAGGAACTGCAGACTTCTCAACTGAGATCATGCAAGGCAGACGGTATGGAAACCCATTCTCAGTCTTCTCAAACAAAATAATAACCGGTCTAGAATTCTGTATCCTAAAAAACCTAAGTTTATATCAGAAACCTAGTTATTATAGGGAGAAATAAAGCCTTTTTTAGATAAGGAAGTACTGAGATGAGAACTGGCTTGCAAGAAATACTTAAATTGGCATTGTACAATGATAAGAAAAAATGGACACCACCAATATAAAATTATCCAAATTTCAATGCTCAAAGTCTAGATACCACAATGGTTCAAGAGATTAATAAGAACAGTAAAGTTTTACTGAACAGGATGATCAGAAATCTACCACATGTATCAATCTTTTTAATAAATGTGAAAGAACTGAAACTCCCTCTTGAAAGACAGGCTGGCTGAATGGATATTAAAAAAAAGTACAAGCTAAGTATCTTCTGGCTACAGAAAATGCACACAATCCACAAGGACTCATTCAGACTCAAGGTGAAGGGATGAAAAACAATATCCCATGCAAATGTAAACCAAAAGAAAGCTGGAATAGCCATTGTCATATTGGTTAACATGGACTTCAAATCAATAAAAGTGAACAAAGACAAAGATGCTCATTATATAATGGTAAAGGGAATAAGTCAACAAGAAGACATTAAAAACTCTAAATATTTATAAACCAAACACATGTGTACCCATGTTTATAAAGCAAACTGAACTAGATATAAAGAAAGTGATAAACAGCACCCTCAAAATACCTGGGACTTTAACAGCCCACTGACAGAACTGGACAGATTCTTCAAACAGAAAATATATCAAGAAATTCTAGACTTAAATGAGACTCTAGAGCAAATGAGCCTAATAGAAATTTCCAAACATGCTACCCCTAAACTACTGAAAATACATTATTCTTTTCACACTCTGAACATTCTTCAAGGTTGATCACAGCTTAGGTCATAAAACATGTTTTAATAATTTCAAGAAAATAGAAATTATACCATGTATCTTCTCAGACCACAGTAGAATGAAATTAGAAATCACTCCAACAAAAACCCTCAGCAATATAGAAAGTCATGGAAATTAAACAATCTATTGCTGAACAATTGTTGGGTCAAGGAAGGAATTAAGGTGGATTTCAAAATATTCCTTGAACTAAATAAAAAAGGAGACACAAGTTAAAAAAATCTATTAGCTTCAGCAAAAGTGGCCCTAAGAGGAAAATTCATAGCCTTAAATGCCTCCATAAGAAACCTCAGAAAGATAAAAAAAATCAACAACCTAATGAATCAGCCTAAGGAACTAGAAAAGGAAGAGCAAAGCTATCCCTAAACCAGCAGAAAGAAAAGAATTACCTAAGATCAGAGCAGAACTAAATGAAATCTATATAAAAATAATTATACAGGAGATTAATGGGGAAAAAGTTGGTTCTTTTAAAAGATGAAGAAAATCAACAGACTTCTTACAGTATTAAATAAAAGTAGAAATAACCATATTAAACCATAATAAGCTCATCAGAAATAAAAATGGATATATTACAATGGATACTACAGAAATACAAAACATAATCTCTAAGTATTACATAAACCTCTATGAATATAAACTAAAAACATCAAGGAATTGTAAACGTTCTTAGAAACATGAGACCACTCTAGACTCAATCAGGAAAAAATAGAATTCCTGAGCAGACCAATATCAAATTCAAAAATTGAATCAGTAATAAAAAATCTATCACCAACAAAAAAGTCCCTGTTTGGATGGCTTCTCAATTGAATTTTATTAGACCTACAAAGAGGAACTTCTATGTACATATGCATACTGCATAATTTCTTGCCTAATAATAAGAAGAAAGGAATCCTCCCCAATCTGTCCTATGAAGCCAGTATTACCTTGATACCAAAAAAAAAGAAAGGACACAACAGGGCGGCGCCTGTGGCTCAAAGGAGTAGGGCCCTGGCCCCATATGTCAGAGGTGGAGGGTTCAAACCCAGCCCCGGCCAAAAACTGCAAAAAAAAAAAAAAAAAAAAAGATAATTAATCCTGTAGAAACGTGATTGGGCAAAGACATCAATAGTAGTTTTTCAGAAGAAAGACTAATGGCGAAAAATGATATGAACGATTTTTCAAAAACTCTAATCATCGGGGAAATCCAAATAAAAACCACAATGAGGTGTCACTTAACTCCAGTGAGAATATCTTTTATCAAAAAAATCCCAGAACAACAGTTGCTGGCATGGATGTGGAGTGAAAGAAACCTTATGCACTGTTGGTTGGATACAAACTAATACAAACCCTATGGAAAATCATAAAAAGATACCTCAATGAAGTTAAAGTAGACCTACTATTTTATCAGGTAATGTACTACTGGGTATTTAACCAAAAGCAAAAAATGTCATTTTATCAAAAAGACATGTGCACGTGAATGTTTACTGAAGCACAATTCACAACTGCAAATGTGGAACAAACCCAACTGCCCATCAATACATGAATGTATTAATAAAATGTGGTCTATGCATACCATAAACTACTACTCAGCCATATAAAAAATGGTGAACTAACATAATTTGTAACAACCTGGTTGGAACTGGAGGTCATTCTTCTAAGCGAAGTTTTACAAGAACAGAAAAACAAACTCTGCATGTACTTACTATTAAGTTGGAACTAATCAATCAATACCCATATGTACATTGGGTTATGGTAAGACAAAACAGAAAGTGAGCAAGTGGAGGAGCATAAGGGGATATTATACCTTGTGGGTATAATACATACAGTCCAGGTGATGGGCACACTTATAACTTTGACTCAAACTATGCAAAAATAGTTTATATAATCAAAACTTTTCTACATTTGTTCTGAAATAAAAAAGGATGCATAGCATTATGGAAAAAGGAAACACTTAGAAAGTTTGGGAAAAAATTATTGGAAGAGACAAATAATAAACACAAAATGATGAAAAGTAAGTTAATGTCAGATAAAATAGGCTTTAAATGAAAAGGTTTCAGTATATCTAAGGAAAAATTTTTATGTACTAACAACTTAGATTACATCTATAAAGAAAGAATAACTCTTATCCAATATACTTAGGGCCCAAATTGTTTCTGATTACAAATTTTCTTAGAATTTGGAGTATTTATATATACATGAGATATTTCAGAATGGGAATAGACTCAAACACAAAATTTACTAATTTTCATATATCATCATGCACTTAGCCCGAAAATAAATGTTATACAGCATTTTAAATAAGTTTGTGCATAAGAAACCTTTTGTACATTGCAGCATCAGAAGGAAAAGGTGTCACTATTCTCAGCCACCCAGATAGACAATCTGTAGTTGTTTGGCATCACATTTATTCCTGATTGTGAATTTGTGTGCTACTAATAAATAATCATTTTATAATACTTATTAACATATAAGTACTTAACAATAAACAAATGACACACCATTAATACAGTACAAATTTGATGTGTTCAAAGAAAGAAGACAATTTGTGTAACATAGCAGCATCACCAGAAAATCTGTGCTAGCATTTAAACAGTAACAACAAACAACATCAGCCTTTCCGTCTCTGCTTATGAAGTTTTATTTCTATTGAAGGTTGCTGTACACTGTATTTTTTTTTATGTGAGAAGGTACATACATCAGAAGCAGTTAACAGACAAAAAACATTTCCTTTAGAGCTAAGGACACATTCTACTGAATGACTTTTTAAAATATTTCCTCCAAAGTCATCTGCCTCATTAACAACAGCTTTTGTCTTAGAAGTCTCTCTTGATCTTTAAGACTAACATAATTTCTCAGGTTGTTATAAATGAATTTTCTCTAGTCCTTCAATAAGCCAATAAAACTATTTTTACCATGTTGTTAAAGTGTATTTTTTTCTGAAGTGTTAAGAAGGTCATCTTCATTGTTATTAATTTTACAATCACCTTGATTTAGAACCATTTTGGCATTTCACTATTGGTCAATGAATGAAAAACTAGAGCTTCGTTACCAATGTTGAAAATTTCTTTGAATGCTCAACATCACTAGAAATGCAAATCAAACCTACAAGATATCTCATCTCCACTAAAATGACTTTTAATAAAAAATACAGGCAATAACAAATGCTGGAGAGGATGTGGAGAAAGGGGATTCCTCGTACAGTGTTGATGGGAAAGTAAATTAGTACAGTCACTATGGAGAACAGTATGGAAGTTCTTCAAAAAACTAAAAATAGAACTACCATATGATGTAGCAATCCCACTGCTGAGAAAGAAAATCTGTATATTGAAGAGATGTCTGCACTTTCATGTTTATTGCAGCACCCTTCACAATAGCCAAGATATGCCATCAAAATGTAAGTGTTCATCAACAGATGAATGGATAAAGAAAATGTGGTACATACACACAATATAATATTATTCAGCTATAAAAAAGATTGAAATCTTGTCATTTATAACAATATGAATGGAAGTAGAAGACATTATGTCTAGCAAAATAATCCTGGCACTGAAAGACAAATATCACATATTCTCTTTCATATGTGGGAGCTAAAAAAAAAAAAATCATCTCATGGACATTGAGAGTAGAATGATGGTTACTAGATCTAGGGAAGATAGTAAGGAGGGAAGATAAAGAGGGCTTGGAAAATAAATACAAAAACACAGATAGTAGGCATACTAGTGGCAGTGTAATACATGTGGGGTGATAATAGCTTACAGTAATTTATTGTATATTTCAAAATAGCCAGAAGACTGGAATTGCAATTTTCCTAATACAAATGAATAAATAATACTTGAAGTAGTCAATATCCAGATTACTCTGATTTGATCATTATACATTGTGTGCTTATAGCAAAATATCACATATGTCCTATTCATAAGTACATCTTTTTTGTATCCATAAAATTTTCTTTGATATCCACTTCTTTCAGCTTACTGATGGACTCCGAAGACATATTTTTTTTCATGTATAATAATGTTAGACATCATTATTTTCTTGCCTGACATATGGAATCCTACAAAGTCCTCGACTTATTCATTATCATCACTGAACATAGTTGCAGCCCTGAGCTTGTGCCAGACATGTAAAACTGTATCTTTAGACAGTGTGTTCCAATTGCTGGCAGAAGTATATATTGCATCCTTCATGCTAAACTCCTTTTGAAAATCTTCTACACCCACACTTCTGTTCACTGCTGTTACTGTGCTATTCAAAAAAAGTATTTCTATAGTTGCTTACTCTTCATTGATCTAGGATACACTGGTCACATGGTGAATTTATGAAGTCACACGTGGGGAAAGTACATGACATAAGCATTATTTTTGATGAGCATTTCAACTGGAAGATAAGCAGAAAATTTTCAAGGAGTAAGAAAATCTTGCAGCCATCATCCAGTTTGGTTCCCTTGAAGTATGAGTTGCTGTACAAATTCTTTGTGAAACTAATCAGAAAAGATGTCCCTGGGGACAGTGAATATTGGAAAATGGATATTCCTTTTTGTTAAAATAATAATAGAATGATAAGAAATTCATTTTTTGAAAACAGTGAGGACACAGGCTTTGCCCATCACAGGAAGTTTACCTTTATATATGTGTCTGCTGCATTAGCACATCCCAGCACAGTGATTCTGTCCTCGACATCCTTCATTCCTGCAGGGGCTATCTCATCAGCCATAGTCAGTGTCTTTCTGTAGCAGTAACATGAAAAGAATAATGTTTTATCAGCATTAAAGATTTGTTCTGGCATTAGATTTTTATTAGTGATGATCTTGCCAAACCAGACAATGAATAAATGTGCTCCTTCACATTAGCAAAAGCCTTGTCACTACAAATGTTTAAAAATGTAATGCTATGTCTTTTCTTGCATTTCTACAACCAGTCTGTTGACTATTCCCAGCTTCCTTCACTTTTAAGTTTATTGTGATGGATATTTTCTTGTTTCATAATCAGCATACCGTTAGTAACTTGTTCAGTATAATGCCGATGGATCCACTTTTTTGATGCACAATTGGGGTCTTCATTATATACCTCTATGCAGTACATAGTGCTTTTCTTTTTCTATTTTTCACTAATTTCTGTTGATCTTTGTCATGATTTAATTGCAGTAGTTGATTGTTCTGTTTCTTCAATCATATAGGATGGTAAATTTATCATCATACTTTCCTGTAAGACTTTTTACAATTTACCCACTGTCCACTTTCTCCAGCAGTTTGACTGTCTATGGTACAGAGAAGCATAAATGCTTCCTCAAAAAAATCTTGTAACCTATAGGAGTATTTGTAAGCATTTTTGACATTTTCAACAATATCTTTAACAACATAGAGCAGAGAAAACAGAGTGAATGATATACATAGCTCTTGGACCCATGTGGGGCATCATGGGGAAACTACCACTGGTTTTCAATATATATATATATGAAAGGAGTTAGGTTTCTAAGATATATATATAGCTGAAAGGAGTTATGCTGTTCTTCCCCCCCCGCCCCGATCATTGAATAAATTCTGTGTTATGTGCATGCATCTTGACTATGACCAATCACATGAAGTAAATCTAAAATTTTCCATATTTGGTGTTATGTTGGTGCTCAAATTTTTCAGACTTTGGATTTCTAATTTTTAGATTAGAAATGGTTACCTTGGCTGGGTGATATGTCTCACACCTATAATCTTAGTGCTTTGGGAAGCTGAGGCAGGTGGATTGCCTGACCTCAGGAGTTCGAGAAAAGCTAAACCAAGAGCAAGATCCTATCTCTACTAAAAATAGAAAAAACAGCCAGGTGTGGTGGCAGGCTCCTTTGATCCCAGCTACTCAGAGGCTGAGGCAAGAGGTTTTCTTAAACCCAGGAGTTTGAAGTTGCTGTAGCTATGATTCCATGGCACTCTACCAAGGGAGACAAAGTAAAACTCTGTGTCAAAAAAAAAAAAAAAAAAGAGAGAGAGAGAAAGAAAGAAAAAGAAAGAAAGAAAGAAAACAAAGGAATGCTTAACTTGTAGCCAACAAAACTGTTAGTAGAATTATGTAATTATAAAATTGAAAATAAAGTAAAAAATATATCCCAAATAAAAATGATAAGTTTAACATACACCTATTAGAAACTGATAGACAAAAATACAAAAAATCAGAAAGCTGTCTGTCCCACAAGGCAGAAGGTGTGGAGTAGGGTGAACATGAGCTGGGGGTTCACAGGGCTATTGGGTGCATGCACAAACACTGGCACTTTGGGGGAGGGAGCTGGTAACTTGTGGCTTGGTTCTTCCTTTACGGGGTGAATATAAGTCTGGGCATAGGACCTGGTAAGTGAGTGACTCAGTGGCCTAATGAGGATTGGAAAAGGCAATGGTCTGCACCCCAATTCAGCAAGACACACGGGTGGCACAGAGATGGCTGAGGCCCACATAGGCTCTTCTCAGCATGGTTTTCCAGGGAATCTGATGTCCCATGAATTGACCAGTTGTGTCCAGCTTTGAGCTGCCCTCTAAACCTGTCTTGCTCCATCTACAGACCTCCTTTCAACCCCTGGGTCCCATTTGGATCACTTATACAGAGACACCTAATCCCCTAACTGGTCCCAGAAGTAGGTTGCCAATGTTCTTGAATGTCTGGCTTTACCCTTCAGACCTGTGGCACCACCTCCTTAGTCTTTAATACACACCACACAGCTTCTGTTTCCAGAACAGAACAGGAAACCCATCCCCAATCTCTTTGACAATCAGTTGATGAACACAGTGTAACTCAAAATCCAGACACTCATAGACATTCTCAACCAGAATTGGCCATCTGTCCTGATACTACTACACCACCTAATGTTCTCACAGAAAAAAAAAAAGGATAAACTCTCCTGGATACCTAAGAGGGTAATAATAACTACAGTTACAATTTTTCCCCATTTCTCTCTCTCTCTTTCTTTTTTTTTCTTTGTTATCTCTTCCTGGGCACCAAAGAGAATTATATTAACCACAGTTTTAACCACAGTTTTCTCTTTTTCTTTTTCTTTATTTTTATTTCATTATTATTATTTCCCCCCTTTTTCTTCTTTTTAATCTTTTTTAATTTTTTAAAATTATTTTTAATTTTTTCAAAAATTTCCTCTTCCTTTCTTTTCCATATCATAGGGTCATTTTTCACCCCAATGCCTTAGTGTTGAAGAACAAAAGAAAGGAGGGAAAAAAAGAATAAAGTAGGGGAAGTAAATATAGATAAATAAACTGTAGATCAGGAGTGAAGAAAGAAAAAAACCTCTGGCAATATGAACAACAACAACATATCAACTCCCACAAGGGATCACAATGGAGGTCCTGCAGAAGATTCCAACTATAAAGAAATCATGGAAATGGCAGAAATGGGATTCAGATTATGGATGACAAATATAATGAAGGGAAAGTAGAAAACCACCAAGAAATCCAAAAAATGTCCCAAGAAATTAACAAAATTAAAGCTGAAGTCTCTAGGGACCTGGGCAAAATAAGAATGGATATTATTCAGCTTAAAGAATTTAAGGTGGCAGTCAGGGAGTTCAACATACTGTAGAAAGGTTCAGTGACAGATTAAACCGTGGACCTGAAAGAATCAGAGCTTGAAGATGAGGCTCTTGAGCTAAACTAGTCTTTTAAAGAGGCAGAAAAGAACAGAGTAAAAACAGAACAATCTCTTGAGAGTTATGTGACTACCCAAAGCATACAAACATCTCAAAAGCATGGAAGCTCTAGTTGATGATAATATAGAGGAAATTTTCCAAAGTATTGAACCAGATGGTAAGACTATGTTTAGTTTTGTAAGAAATTGCCAAACTTTCTTTCAAAGTGCATGTACCACTTGTGTTTCCATCAGCAATGAATGAGAGTTACCATTGCTCCACATCCTCTTCATTATTTGGTGTTCTGGATTTTAGCCATTCTAATAGATGTGTAGGGGTATTTCATTATTCTTTTAGCTTACATTTCCCTGATGACATATAATATGGTGGATCTTTTTATATACTTATTTGCTATCTGCCTATGTTTTTTGGTGAGGTGTTTGTTCAGGTCTTTGGCCAATTCTTTAATAATAATAATTCATTTTCTTGCTGCTGAATTTTAGTGTTCTTTGCATATTTTGTATAATAGTCTTTCATGTCTTTTGAAAATATTTCTACCAGTCTGTGGCTTATCTTTTTATTCTCTTGGAAGCATCTTTTGCACAGCAGACATTTTTAATTTTAAAGAAGTGCAAATTATCAGTTCTTTTTTTGTATGGGTTGTGCCCTTTATGTTACATATGAAAAGTCATAAACACACCCAAGATCATATAGATTTTCTTCTGTTATCTTTTATGACCTTTATAGTGTTAGATTTATATCTATAAACCACTTTCAATTAATTTTTGTGAATGGTGGAAATTTTGTATGTAGATTTATTTTTACTGAAGAGATTACCTTTGCTTGATTGTACCACCTTTATACCTTTGTCAAAGATCAGTTAACTACGTGTATGTGGACCTATTTCCGAATTCTTTGTTCTGTTAATCTAGAATATCCATTGATCTAGATGTCCATTTATTAATTTTTTATATTTTCCAGTATATTTGTCTTGATTAGTGTAGCCTTACATTATGTCTTCCAGCTTGGTGGTGTCAGTCCTCAGAGTTTGTTTATCTCTTTCAATATTGAGTTTGCTATTCTAATCTTTTGATGCTTCATATGAATTTTATAATCAGTTCTTTGATAGCCACAAAATAACTTGCTGTGATTTTGACTGGAATTGCATTATATCTAGTGATAAATCTGGAAAAACTGACAACTGATATTGAATATTCCTACTCATGAGCGTAAAATAGTTTCTTTCTTTAGCTCTTTTTTCTTTGATATATTTACTTTGATTTTGTAGCTTTTCATATACATGTTGTACTTTTCTTAGATCTGTTCCAAAGCATTTAATTTTTGAGGGCACAGGTACAAATAATATCATGCTTTTAATAATAATTTTACTTTATTTGCTGTCATTTAGGAAATCTATTGACTTTTGTGTATTAATCTTGTAGTTTGCAACCTTGCTATAGTTCCTTACTAGTTCAGAGTATTTTTGTTATTGTTGTTGCTATTGATCTTTTGTTACATCAACTGCTAGGTCATGTGAAGACAAAGACAGTTTTATTCCTTTTTTCTCAATGAGTATAACTTTTTTTTTCTTTTCGTCTTATTGCATTAGCTAGGAATTCCAGTACACTGTTGAAAAGACATAATGAGAGGGATCACCTTCTTACTCATCTTAGTGGGAAAGTGTCCAGTTTCTTACCATTAGTTATAATGTTAACTATAGGTTTTTTAGAGATGTGCTTTATCAAGTTGAGGAAGTTCTATTCTATTTCTAGTTCGCTAAGAGTTTTTTTTTTTTTTTAAACCAAGAATAGGTGTTAGATATATATATATTTTTAGACAACAAAATGTAAGGTTTTGTTTCTTGGTCCATTTTGATACTCTCAGTCTTAAAATTGGTATACTTGACATTTAAAGTGATTATTGATATAATGGAATCAATAGCTATATATTTTTACTGTTTTCTATTTCTGACTCTTATTCTTTGCTCCCATTCTTATATTCTACATTATTTCCTTCCTTTTGTGGTTTTAACTGAACATATTGTTATTTTATTTTCTCTTTTTAGCTTATATTCATACTTCTTTTTAAACTATCCATTATAGTGAATGTATAGTTCTTTTTCAGCTATATGTTTATAGTAAGGGCAAGTCATTTAATTTTATTTTATGACAGAGTCTCACTTTGTCACCCTGGGAAGAGTGCCGGGGCATCACACTCACAACAACCTCAAACTCTTGGGCTGAAGTGAGTTTGAGCTCACTTGAGTTCTTGCTTCAGCCTCCCAAGTAGCTGGGACTCCAAGTGCCTGCCACAATGCCTGGCTACTTTTTTTTTTTTTTTTTTTTAGAGAGAGGATCTAGCTCTTGCTCAGGCTAGTTTCAAACTCATGAGGTCAGGAAATCCCCCTACCTCAGCCTCTGAAGTGTTAGGATTACAGGTGTGAGCCACCGTGCCCACCCTCCAAGTCCGTTTTTAAATAATACTATATGACCTCAAGGATAGTTCCACACCTTACAATAATAAAATATTCCTAATTCCTACCTCTCATCTTTTGTATTATTGCTTCATTCATTTCCACTTATATATAAACTTACAAAGTAAATAAAATATATAGATATGTATGTTTGCTATCATTATGTGGAAAAACTGCACTGTATTAGATCAATTGAGAATAAGAAAAATAAAAGTTTTATTTTTTCATTTATTCTTTCCCCAAGCTTTTCCTTACTTCATGTATATCCAAATATTTGACCAATATTATTCTTATTCTTTAAATAATTTCTTTTAAAAATTTTGGCAAGGCAGTTTATATGGGCTTCCTAATTCTGTGCTTTTGTGTCTGATACTAACTTGGGTGTAATTCTCATTCATTATTGCTTCGAATTTGGCTTATCTCTCTTTCCTTTACCTCTTTCCTTTTTTTCTGGTCTTCTAATTTTATGTGTGTTAGACCTTTCGCAGTTGCCGCATGATTCTTGGATGTTCAGGGGGATTTTTTTCTGTCTTTTTCTCTTTGCTTTCCTATTTTGGAAATTTCTATTGTCATCTCCTTGAACTCAGATTCTTTCCTCAGCCATTTCCAGGGAACTTAGTAGCCCATTAAAGGCATTTTTCATTTCTGTTACAGTATTTTTGATGTTCAGCATCTTTTTGTTCACATTATCTATAAATTCTGTCTACTTAGATGCCGCCTAGTTAGTTCTTCCACTACAGCCTTTTGCATATTAACCATACTTGTTTGAAATTTCTGGTCTGGCAATTCCAACATCCTTGCCATATATGTTCTGATGCTTGTTCAGTCTCTTCAAACTTTGGTTTTTGCACTGTGCTTGTATATGTACATATATATGTGTGTGAGTGGGTGTATATATATTTAAACTAAACATGATGTACTGGTTGGAAAGAATTCCCCAAACAAACCTATGGTGGTGCAGTGGTGTAGTGATAAAACGTGGGGTGCTTTCTGTACTCATACGACTAGGTCTCTGTCTGTTGGTGAGCCTATGCCTCTGCACTGGGAATTTCACTAGTTCTTAGTTTTTTCCCCTGTCCCTTCTGTGAGACAGGAGGCCTAGAGGAGGCTTGTAGCTGGATTTTTCCCTTGGTCCGCATGGAAGGCCAGAGCTAGTTGGAGTTTGGTATTTTCCTTCTCCCAGCACATTAGGCTCTGATACAAATCTAGCAGGTTAGGATCTGGTAAAAACAGCTTCTCTGGAGAGCAGGTCTTGTTAAGAATCGAATGTTCTGGCATATTTCAAAATGGTTTCTTTTGCCTTCTCCTTGCCTAAAGCAGGTGGGAATTTTTCTCAGATACTCACTGTGAGGACCTGGTAGAACTCCTGGTAATAAAACTCACAGAAGTGTGAGGGCCTCCCGCTCACTGGGTCCCCCTTGAGTTTTTAACTCTCACAGTTGTCTACACTGAGCCTCTAGCATGTCACCAATTACAGTTTATATTTTCCTCACCTGACACTGAAGCCCTTAGAGGTTCCTGCTTTCCTCATGTTTGATTCTCTATACTTGCCCGTCTTTCCAATTTTTCCAATTTTGAGGGCCATGATTGGTCTGCCCTGTGACTTCAATTTTCTAAATGAGCTGGGGTGATTGTTGATTTTTAAATTTGTTGGTCCATTAACTTCTTGTTAGGATGCTATGGTGACTTCTAAGCAACATACGAGCTGGGCCAGAAACCAGAAGTCTTCAAACAAAATTATTTAAGGAAATAAAAGATGGAAAAATTTCATTAATTAATCAAATAATACATTAATGTATGTATAAACTTCCTACATTTTAAGTTTGCATAGGTAAATTTGGTTAAGAAATGTGCTTTCTAAATTGTATCTTCACCAATATCTATTGTATCTTCACCAATTCCAGGTGGTCCCCACACCCCACCAAATTGTGACTAATTTCATTTGCTACCTGAACAATGCTTCTAAATTTGGGGGGATAGCCATTTCATTTGGCAATTTAAGAATACCCCAGACTCTTCAAAGTCTCCAGGGCATCTTCAGCTACCTAATTATCTATCACACATGTCTTCTAGTTTTATTCCTTATTGGTTTGTCCAAACAAATCTCAGATTTTTAAGAATATACAGTATGGACTTTCAAATTGTCCTATTTTTATATACCCTTATGTTAGTCAACACATATCTAGTAAAATAATCAAGAAGAGAATACTAGAGTTGAAGTAAATAAAATTTAAATATGGTAGGACACAGTCAGTATTCACCTCATTAATTTTTATTATGGCAAACCATTTTTGCCTCATTGTTTTATGTACAGATCGTAGAGGGTTGCCTCATTTGTCAGAATCAATGTGGAGTGAACAAGGGAAGTTCTTCTGTCTTTTGTTTTCAGTAAGTTGTCATGGCTAATTTTGCCAGTCAAATTCCCCAAATCCTGCTTGCTGGAGGTTTTTGGCTCTTTCTGCCTAAACTTTCAAAGACAGTAGCTCTTTATTTAGAATACTGTTTTGGAGACAGAAAGTATCAATACCTTAGCTTTACCTTATTCTCATTATTTCACTATCTTTATTTTTTGATTACTTTGACTTTTTTATTTTTTGCCTGTCTGAGAAGAAAAAGACAAAACAACTTTTTTCTGGCATCATTATTATTTTGTACAATAATATTAACTACAACAAATATTCTTCTATATAGTGATATATTTTCAAACAATTCTCAGTGATTCTGACTTACATTTGAGGCAATCAAAATAAAGAAACTGAAAGTTATAGAAGTCAAGGTACTAAGTGTTTTTTTTCCCACTGCATCAAGAACCTACTGGAAATATGACAATTTGTATTTTCAAATCCTTGAAATTTTACCTTCACTGTTCCTAGATTAATATTATAGTGCTACTCTATCAAATGGAATATAATCCTCCTTGCTGTTCAGTGTCTCACCATTTAAATGTGGTTTAGCATCAATAACAAGATATATTTGAAATTCCTTGTTAATGATCATTTGTAAGAAATACAGAAAACTAGAGCTTTCCTATCATTGGGACGTTAGACTATCATTTTTTTCTTCTAATGGACTTTCATTCTGATAGTTAAGACACAGCAGGGAACAAATTCTTTAGTCTTAAATTTCTAAAATTTATTTACCTTTACTATTCATGAGGTAAAGGCACTATTAAGCAGAAAATATATTTATTCACTTTAAAATCTTTTCAAAAATTAAATTTACATAATGTGATTATTTTTGTATATAAGCACAATGTAATAATCTCTTCATTTTTGTTTTCTTTCTTATAATTATTATGAAAAGTGGTCCATATTAATAGCCTCGTCTACACTTGATATTTAAATTAGAGGTAAAATATTAACTTTTACCCCCTCTATTTTTGTTTATCTATACAATTCAAGATTTATTTAAAAGTGGCATGCCTTAATTTATTCGGGTGTCTTTTTTTAAATGTGTTTGTTGTTATGTTTAGATTTCTATAACTAGTGACTTATCATTTCAGTTATGTGGCTGTATAAGACATTATCCCACAATTTCATGGTGCAAACCATCTATGTTTTCTGATCATAGATTCTATGGGCCAAGAAATCAGAAAGGGCATAGAAAGTAGAGCTTATCTTTGCTTCACAATATCCTGAGCCTTAGTTGGAAGACTCTAAGACTGAGTGTTAAGAGCAACTGGAGATCTACTTACTCATAATATGGTGATTGTTAATGTCAATGGGAGCCCCTGCTAGGGTAGGCACAAAATGGCTGTTTATACCCACGCGTTCTTTCCACAGGCTAAATAGAATTCAAACAGAAAGGGAAAACAGAAAGGGGGAATTATTGTGTCATAGAATCCAAAACTGTATCATGTGGATACTGTAGCTAAAAGAAAATCTGAGGAAGCAAGTATTATTCAGTGGGCAAAGACATGCTCTGAATAAAATTGTGGTTTTATTAAGGCATATTAGAATGTGCATTATGCAGGAACTATTTATATCTGCCACTCTTGGTATTCTCTAAGCCTGCCTTAAAATTCTTTTAAAAGTTTTCTACACAATTTTATCTGCTGCAAAGCTTCTAACTCAATTCCTGCTTTCTAAGGCTACAGATAATTATATTCCAGTCTGAACCATGCTTGAAATGAGTTGTTTATCATTCTGTCTGCATTTATCCCCTCCTTGTGAAAAATTTAATTTCAAAGTTATGGTCCCAATTCTCTTTGTTTTATGGCTTCTGAATCTCCAAGTCAGAGACAAAAAGTGGAAAAGATTGTGTTTCTTTAATTGCATCTCATAATCAAACAATATATTCACATTCTATTAGTTGATCAGTGATGATGGACAGTTTCAGATACTACCTATAGTCACATCTTGAAAATGGAAAGTTTTTGTAATTATCAAGTCTAGTTCATTTCTTATTAACTTACTTCCTAAAAATAAATATGTCAACTTGCTCTTACAAATATATTCAAATTAGCAGTTAGCACTAATTCAAAGTGCAAAAAGACCTACTTATTGAATGGAAAGTGATTTGATTAGCCCAATAACTAGTTTTGATTTTCCAGTTCACTTCCTGTCCAATATTCATCTTCAGCTTTGATTTTGAATTTATGAGTTTGATCTCAGTTTCCTTAGAAGGAAGCATATAATAGTGTACTGGTTTTAAGTCTCCAATTCTAATAATGAATACAGAAGATATTGAAATAAATAGAATGTTAATCATAGTTCATTGTAATCTTTTAAAATTTACTAACCCAGATTGGTAAATCACTTTTCAATTTATCAAGATTTGAACATTTTAATACCAATCTATTATCAATACAATATAATTTCTCCTTGTTTTTTTAAATATTTCAAATTGATTTCTCCCATTTTTAATGAACACTATTGTGTATAATCAATTGCTATAATGAACTATTTATAACTGACCAATGTTGTGGGCTGGAGCCAAAGCTAAGGCAAAGATCATATCTATGAATGTAGGGTTTTATTACTTAAAACAATCACATTTACTCTGTGAATCCTTCCTGTGTCCATTTTTCTTCATGGCCCTTATTTCTTCCTTTTTGAAATATTTTCTCTTTCCATTGTACTTTGTGGCTATATCCTGAATGGGAAATCAGGAATGCATACTCTTTGGAGCTGAGTAGCATTCTCCAATAACACCTCATTTCAAAAGTTTGGAGGAGCAAAGTATGTTTTAAATCTGGACAGTTCTAGTCTAGCCTCGTCGTTTCTTTGCCTAGTTAGCTCTTTTGGAAACTTAGCAGGCTTCTTATTTGATAAAGCTTTGCTCTCAAGAGATATTTTCTTCTGAGAAGCTGTTCTATTCAATAAAATTTACTATAAAAATTTACAATAAAAGTTACTATATATCATATCTATAATATTATCTTTACTCTGAATCTACATACTTTTTTGCAGGTTTTCATAGTATGCATAAAAATATATTTTTATTCTTTGCTTTGTTGGGAAGCTGAGTTTTAATTACCTTTGACGCTTAAAATACTTTCTCAATTTTATTTCCTAGCATTTGTGATCTCGGAGTAGTTGGTTTGTCCCATGTCATGTATCTTAAATTTCTTGCCTCGCTTCATTTTCTTTGATTTCAACCTGCAAACTAGCCAATTATTATCTGAGATTACCATTTTTTTAGTAATACTCCATCAAAAGAAGATAATGGCAATCAATTCAGATGACTAACATTTAATTTTCCAAATGCTTTTCCTAGGACTAAAAATGTATCAAATTCATGATCTAGCTTTCAAATCATCTTTTGTCAGTGAAAGCAGGAGACACATCATCATCTTTCTAGATTACCATAAATTGTGCCTTCCCCAACCTGTCAGTGAAGCAAGGCCACATATTTTAGTTTTATGTTTCAGCAGCTCCCAGTTTCTGTGATAATAATTTCTGTATTACACTAAGCTGAATTATGTCATTATAGCAAACCACCCCAGAATTTCAGTGACATAAGACAACAAAAAACTATTCCTGTTTTAAGAGTTTACTACAGGCCTCAGTGTGTTTCCAAGGAAATCATTTTATAGGCAACAACTAAGCAACCTAGGATGACTGGTCCCTGCCCTTCTTTAGTTCCACCAGTTGAAACATGTAGCCTCAAAGGCTGCCATGAGAAGGAAAGAGAGATCTGAAGAGTCTCACTCAACAACGCTTTCCAATCCTATGTCAGACCTCGGCGGACATAATGATTTTCCTGTTAAGCTTCAATGTTAGAAGACATGCAGAGATTGGGAATTGCATAAAATGAAAATACAGGAACAGTTATGGCTTCTAGGAAGGATTCTAAGTGGTTTGAAAAAGAAGAAACTTCAGGAATGTGAATGACGTGCCCATCAATGTGACATGAAAACGATGTGCCTCTCAGTCCATGACAAGAGGTTTGTGACCTTGCTGAGGACCTTCTCTGGCCCTCAGACATATATGAAAAATTGACAGTTATTTTAGAATACACAAAGTTTGTGGGAGGAGTGTACAGAGCTGATTGGTACTATAGATGTTATGGGTTTACAAGGAGGTCCTATAAGTGGTGGAAAAGATTATTCTTCTGGTTGAGGTAAGTTGCAGTTGTGAACAGCTACATCCTTTGCTCATTAGATAAGGAGAGTGGAGAGAAAGTGCAGACACATCTTTTTTTTACAGGAGAAATCTCATGACTCAGCTTGCGAACAATGTGAACAACAGCAGTTCAAGAAAGAAGGGAAACCATCAGCTTCTAAGATGATGGAGGAGAGGCTGAATAGGAAGACGCCTTTTTCAGTGCAAAATGAAAACAATAACAAAGCATTGTCCGAGTCCCAGCAGAAGAAATGAGGAAAGTGAAGGAGAGAAACCATTTTCTATTACAAGACATGCAAGGGGAAGCCTGGACTTCATCCAGGACATTGCTTCAAGAAGCATCACACTCAGAAACATTATAAACAAAAATAAAAACACTTTAGTTTAGTGACCTAAAATAGATAATAAAATCATCAGGTGAGTTCATATTTATGTTTTTCTCTATTAAAAGTGTAGTCTAATTACAAATAATCCACCACACTCTTTCCCACTCAAAATAAATAAGAGCTGAGGAATATGTGGGTGGCAGAGAAATTGGATTTGAAATGCTTCTACCTATGGTTGATGAACATAACTCTTCTTCTCATGGCCCGTTGTCCAGAACTAATCATTTGGCTTGTGGGTCAAACTGTCTGCAAGAGGAAAGGTAGTATAATCGCTTCTCATTCCACAGAGGAAATAAATCAAATGTGAATGGCCACTAGAAATCTGACCTATGCTCTCATGTCCTGCCTCTGCAAATTTCTGCCTCTTTTTAAAAAAATTTTCAGAATATTAGGAAGTACATATGTTTTATTTACATACTTTGTTTTTGTACGAATGAAGTCAAAATTATATGTATGCTCTTCAGACAGATAGTGTGCACTGTACCCAACAGGTGTGAATTTAACCATCCTTGCCCGCCCATTGCCCCCAGCTGGATTTTTCACTGAACTTCACTTCCATACGTGCCCTTAAGTTATGACTGATTAAGTCAAATTTGGTATTAAGTACATGTGTTGATTTCTCCATTTTTGTGATGTTTCACTTAAAAGAATGGTTTCCAATTCTATCGGTATTTTTCTTAGAAAGCAGGGGCAAAGGTAAGATGGTATTTTCATCTTATAGAAATTAAATTAAAATCTAATACAGTCAATTATCTACATGGCTCTTGACTATAGAAATTTAAGTTATTTCTTTCTAATTTACAGGTTAGTTGCTCTCAATCAGCCTATTTAGGTCTAGATCAAGTAGACCTGAATCGTTGTGCCTAATGCTCCAGATACTACTCTAGAATTTCTTCATGAATTTATTTTTTATTATATTTTTCCATTCTATTTCTCTACTCTGTTGAACATTATCTGGGGGAAAATAATGCCCTTATATTGCCACTGCACAAACCTTAATTTTAACATTCTTAATCTCTATTAAAAATGCTCTTTTTTTGAGCAGCAGTGCTTTGGTCCCCTGGTTTTTCTGCTCTCTCTCCTCTTGGTATCATTCAGTTATATCTTTCTCATTGCTGCCCTTCTCCTTTGGAGAAAAAAAAAAAAAACATTTTTTTCTATGTCTTCTATTTTCTTGTCCAGTAAAATTTGCCTCGGTAGCCCCTACCTCCATATTTGGGACTATTTTATTCTTCATTCCTTGGGGGTGGAGGTAGAGTTCTGTTGTTTGATTTATACCACAATAAAGGCACATTTCTGTGTAATTTGACATTCTGCCATCAGCAACTTGCTTACTGTCTTCCACTTAGGTACTAAGGAAGACGTCACATGGACTCAGCTTTCAGAAGTAACAAAAAAGTTCTCAGTTTCTTGAAACCAAAAGAAAGCTCATAGGAAGAGGAATTACATTTTATTGACTCACTTAAAAATTTTTGCTCAGAAAAAATTTAGATATGCTATTAATAAATACATAGGTTCTTACTAATAAATGCACATGATTTATAAATAAATTAGGATGAATTTTAACATCATGAAATGAAATGAATCTTCAGGGCTTATAAATCCCAATTTATTTGTCTCAGAACACTTAAAATTCAGACTTTGTATTTCCAAGGCAAATCAATTTTCTAATTGCAAAAGAAGAAATGTTTAATAGAAAATAATTTTATAATTTTTAAAATGTATGCATTTATTTATTTTTAACAGAAAGACTACCTCACTTTCAAGTTCATTCTGGATTTGATCCTATGTAACACATCTTAAAGTTTGTTCAATTCACAATTTAAAAGAAGCCATATATTCCTTCCATATGGCTTGTTAAGGAAAAAGGAATAAATGTTTATGTATAAAAGAAAGCAAACTCTTAATAAAATGCATCTCCAATTTCATCTCTAATCAGCTTTTATCACCTATTACTCAACCTGTCAAAAATAGAAAAGGCAAGATGACAGGCATGTCAACATGAATCTCTCAGAAAGATAACATTGCTGTTGAAATAGAAAATATCATGGAAATGATAAAATTCAAAAATGCATCTTTGGTCTTTCCTTCATACAGAGATTTGAGGCCATGACATTTAATGAGCAGATTTCTGAAACTTTGAGCAGCAATCCAGTGATGAGTTCCAAGTACCATTTTTCCTTGCCCTACAATTTGCCTACGCAATTGGGATGAGCTGATACAGATTTAATGAGGGGTTATAAAACTTTGAAAATTGTATAATGAACAACTCATAATTATGTAACACTAAAACATTATCCAGATGTTTAGTTTTTTTTCTTTTTTAAAAAAACAAGCCTTTTTGTTTTCATAATGTTATTACACATTACTCCACATCACGTGAGTGGAGTTTCTCTTTTGTGTTCTTTAAATAAAAGCGGGAATTGCTCTTTTTGCATGTAAGTGCTTAATAAGCATCACAAATGGGAATTTATGACATGATTATGGGTAGATGTAAATGGGATTTAAGGAGTTTAGAGGGTGGATTAGGAATAAAATTGAACAAGTATGCAAAAATACTCAAATAAAGGAGATTACTATTTGTTAGTAACTAAAGAAGGACAAAAATTATGTCCAGGGACTGATGTGAAATGTTAAGTTTGATAAAGTTACTTCCTAACAGTCTTTTCCCCACAGCCTCCTGAGTCTTTATTGCCTGAAGTGTCTGACCATTAGCAAAGTGACCTACAATAACTCCTACTGTCCCAAGATCTTGCAATGGAGGTGAAATTAATTGATATAGGTCGTATTTCAGCTAGGTAATTAAATATAACCAAGAATTAGTATTATGGTCTAGATCATGTTAGGAAATATAACATAGAAATGATCCTAATTTTGTCCCAAAATGCTAATCTATAATTAATTTTAATTCAGATTTCCTGTTAATTTTCTCAAAAGAAATAATTATATTCTTATAGGTTTTTAAATATTTTAATATGCCTAAAGTAGGTCACCATTAATCAAGAAACCTTAAATGCACATGCATATTAAGAATAATAAACATACTCTGAAATATTTATATCTTTAGATTCATTCAAATTTAACAAGTGAATCAAGTGAATCTTAACTTTGTTTTAAACAAGAGGTTTATCGTAATTTTTAAAAAGTATTCAAAATCAAATGCTTCAACTTTTAAAATGGCTTGGAAGAAAACTATATAAAAATCATACAGATCCTTTAAAATTACAAGCCTGTAGGGATAATGTTTCAGAAATAAAAACAGGAATGAATAATCTAGAATGCATAGATGAAATGATAATTTCTGCTTCATCTCTCTTGAGAATTTCAAACTTTGAACAATTTTTGATTATGTCACAAAAGAAAACCTTGCCAGTTATCACCCCTCCACACGCATTATAATAAGATGTGGAATCTGTGGTGAAATGGCAACTTCTTATCCCATTTCACCTAAGAAATCATTGTAAACACTGTGCTCTTTCTGCCAACTGTGATTGTAATCAATTTCTTGGAAAGTGTCTGGGGACTGGTGGTGCACACTTGTAGTTTCAGTTACTCTAGAGTCTGGGGCGGGGTGGGGTGGGGGGATCTCTTGAGCCCAGGAATTTAAGCCAGAGGTTTGACTCCAGCCAGGGCAACATAGCAAGATCATATCTCTAAACCAGTAAAATAAAATCTAAAATAATAAATGAAATTGAGTCTGGACTGGACTACATCTGACAGTACCATCCATGATGTTCTCACTAAGTCAGCTTTGCTCTTTACCAAACTATTGTTTTTGGCCATGCGTGATCTTGATAGCCTGACCAAGCAGAGTGGCTCCGGACTTTTGCCAAACAGGCAAAAATAGTGATGTGTGCTTGAAGCCCCTCAATGTCAGTGATTGACTTAGAAATAAAATGTGAATGCTCTAATGTTTATGTTTTCTAAAAGTTCACTTGGCAATTTTTTCCCAGGTGATCTGAGTTTTTAGAATGAATTAGTTCCTGTATTTCCAATAATAACTTCATAAAGGTTTCTTCTGATTTGTTCATTTACTAATCGAAGTATGATAAATTAATAACATTTAAGTTGAAGGTGAAATGACAGTCAGGATGTGTAGCTTTAAAAAATATATTCTTACAATATGAGAGAGAGAGGAAGGAAGAGGGAAAAAGAAAGAATGAGAAATCTCTTCTTTTTGTCAATAGAATAGCTATAAAATTAATATTTTTATAACATTGAAATATTTTTCAATAATGATTCCAAATTAAAGAGAATCATTCATCTGATTATATTAATATAATAAGTTATATTAGATAGTTCTGCATCTACTTGTGCTTTTCATCTACATCATATATACATCATATATATATATATCTGTAAGTGTTTTTCTAGACTTGCTTAGATTTTCAGTGCTCAACAATGTCTGAAATTATTTCAAATTAAAAAAATTGCATTCAATCCATGTTTAAAACAGACACAAAATGCCAAAATCCCTAAAAAGAATTAAAGCAGGGACTTAATACAATGAATATGATTTTTAAATGTAAAATTCAAGCCTTAGTAAAAAGATGCACTCATACAAAAATTCTGTATTTCAGCACTTTAAAGGAAAATTGTGAATTTTAGAAAATGGTACGTTAACTGTATACCCTTCACTTGCGTTTTCCTTTATAAACTTAATTGTAAGGATTGTGTCACATTTGATTATGGATCAAAGAGAACAAAAAAGACATTTTATTGAGAAATTTTGAACTATTTTGGTTTGAATTTTGAGGCATCTTGGAAAAAGTGAAAGGCTGTTTCAGTAGGAGAGAGGGATGCAAAACTAATCTGAAAAGTTTCACATTTGTTGTGACCAGCCATACATCTGGTCATTCATTTCTTCTAAAGTAGGACAGGTTTTCATTGAGCAAATTCAAGACATTATTTTTTTAAAATAATGAGTCATTGTTGTAATTAAATATTAAAACGTGAATTCAGAATACATAACAAATATCTCTCTTGGATAATTTTAGTGGACTTGATAAACAATTTAATTTCAATGCCTGGGTTTCTTGGATTCTTTTTTCTTCTTCTTTTCTTTTCTCTTTTTTTGGGGAAGGGGGAGACAGAGTTTCACTTTGTCACTGTGGGTAGAGTGTTGTGGGGTCGTAGCTCACAGCAACCTCAAACGTTTGCACACAACTGTTTGCAACTGTTTGCACACAACTCTTGCCTCAGCCTCTCAAGTAGCTGGAACTGTAGGAACCCACCATAATTTCACCCTATTTTTGAGAGAGAGAGTCTTGCTCTTGCTAAGGCTGGTCTCGAACACCTGAGCTCAAGCAACCCAGGCCTCCCAGAGTATTAAGATTACGGGTGTGAGCCACTGCATCTGGTCCTCCATATTCTTAAATCAACCTAAAAAAAGCCTATATTTGAAAAATTACACTAAAACTGTGTGTCTGGCTCTGTGTATGTGTATGTGGAGACCTCAGCAAAAACTTATATGAATGAGTGAATGGCTCTACAAATAAATGAAGAAAAACATAGATTTTCTTCATATAACATTGATGTCAAAGAGGAATATGCAGTCTTTTAGGTCCAGTCATATTAAGTCATTGAAAGAGTTTCAAGTATCTTATTCTATTTCCTGTTTGAGTATATTGAAATCTTTTTTTATCTAACTATGTTAGGATTTTCTAACTTGAGGGGAAAATGGCCCAGATTTCACAATAAACTCTCTAGCAAACCATTTACGATATTTTGGGGGAGATCTTTATCTTAAAACCTTGGAATTAATGTTCAGTACTTTTCTCTGTGACTGGAATATAATTTGTTTTTAATTATTTTTGGGCATTTATCTTGCTTATTTTTGGGGGGGGGGGATGAGGGTGGTAGGTTTGCAAAAAATACGGAGCCTCTAGGCCAGGCGTTAAACGTTGCTTCAGTTTCATCGTCTATGCATTGTTCTGTAGCCGTCCCAAGTACAAGCAAAACAACTTAAAAACAAAACAAATACCCAGGCAGTATCCCATATCTGTTTTCTCGTCAGCCTCATGGAACCTGAAATTTAATTATGTCACCATGCAGGTTTGTAATGTGGATTAATAGTTTTATTGTAGTCCTGTGATTAGTTTCTGATTGTTCTAATTTCTTTTTAGCTTCTTCCTGACCTTGAGGTGAAAAAACACAGAAGATGTATTCCTTCAATTTAATGCCAGTTTGAGGTGTTTCTCCCGCATCATCAGATCAATGAAAAGTAAATAGCCTACACTTCTAGTTTCTCAGTGCGGTATTGATCTTTTTTCAGCTTTTGCTTCCCTTCTCCCTGCGTCTTGTGTCTTTCAACCCCGGGGACTGAAGTGATTGCCATAGATTGGACAAGCTAACTACGCTGATGAGGAGCCGTGTTTGTGGCACACTCGCCTGCTCAGGCTTGGGATATAAAGCCTGCTTCTGCATTGAAAGAAAGGTGCCATTTTGTGCGCGTGGCACGAGCCACTGAGAGAAAGAGCTAGAAGAAAAAAAAAACAGGAAGGAAGCCTTTATTTCTATTCCAAATCTTTTCAGTTAGTGCTAAATTAGGTGATGAAACTCCTTTAAAAAGTAAAAGACAAGTAGCCTGCGGGAAGATGCCATATGCTTTTAGCTTTGGCAAATGACTGGGATGTTGGCAGCCTGGTGGGTAAGTGTCTCCTGTCCTTTAGAATCCGTTTTCTCAAGAAGATGTTATTATGTCTTTGCTATGTTTTATTGCTTTTATTATTTACATAAGGCTAACTGTAATTTGAGAAATAGTTATTGTAATTTGGAATCCATATCCAACAGTTAGAAATATGCATGTTCAGCCAAATATTTCACTTGAAAAGAAGCTTTAGGAGATAGATCTGCTCCTTGAACAATCTGACTTATTTGTGGCTTTTCTCTGAGGTGAAAACATGTGAAGATGTGAACTCATCTGTTTTTAAAATGTCAAATAATAGAAGGAACTAAGATACCTTTGTAAATCTTAGAAATATTTTGTTTTCTTTCTGCCTGTCTTTGACATGTTCAATGTAGAAATAAAAACTCTCCAAGTTTTATTTTGGGGGCCTTCTGTATCCACAGATTTGTTTGGCATCAAAAAATAGATAAATGAATAACTGATATTCCATCCCGTGGTATTGTCTCCTTCAGAAGGATATTTTGTGCTGGGCAACTCACAAGCTCTCTGACCTCCTTCAGGAAGGCAGGGGTCTGGTTTCTTGACTTTGAGAGTGTTTATTAGTCTTGGAGCCAGTGTCTTCCTGTTCTGAAAATTAATGTATTTATTAAGAAGTTAGACTTTATTTATTTTTTATGCTTTTCTTCTTGAATTTAGTTTGAGATCTTACAGTCATGTTATTCAGGAATCCATAGATGAAAGGTGATGGTTCACATCACAGAGGAAATAAACAAAGCTTGTGTTTCTTGTGGGGAGACTTTGTGGTAGTGATAGTGTCCATGGTGTGAGGACCTATGTAGACCTTCTAAGCAATTTTAAGAAGAACATTCACATGAACATTCACATGTGCATGTTCCTATTTCTGGAATGTAGACGTCTCAGGAGCGCCGTGGACACTGTTGCGGGGCAGCATGCTGGGATGTTGGCAGAGTGACGCTTTCCTATCTTAGCCTTTTGTTGTCTGAGCAGAATGTGGTGGACGTGGGAAACACTGAGTGTACTGTTGGAGCGTTTGTATCTTTCCCAGGTTTTAGGACATTTTACACTTCTTGGAGTTGGGCGATTGTTCCAGCCCAAGCTATTATTATGTAATCCTTAGGGTAACCCCAGTGCCGATTTGAAGGCTATTAATTTTCTATTACAGTGTGCTAAAGATGTTCTATAGCGTGGCACTCACCTGCATTATTGAGTCAATGACCAATTGCAGAGTTGCGCTGCGGTGGTTGGAGCTTAACTCAACCCTCTGGGATCTCATTTATTATTTGCAGATATTGATTTTGGTAAAAGAAAAGCTAAGATGTGTGAATATCATACTAACTTAGAACTGGCCTAGAGCTGTTAACTCCTAATGGTCTGCATATTGTATGTGTTAAAATGTAAACCTATTACATTTTGGGTGGTTTTAGCAAGGATAAATTATGTTGTGTTCACAATGTCTGTACAATATGTCTAGCTATTGAGTCCCCAGTGATCTCGTTGTATGTTTTTAGAATCTAAAGTTAGCTGTAGTCATATTGTAGTTTTCTGATATCTTATAAACGCAAATAAGAGAAGAATATCTACTTGTATTCTTAAAATATGCTAAACAGTTCTCCAGGTGCATCTGGGATATTTTCTCTAATTTCATGTGTGTGTGCGCGTAGGGGAGATCTTAGTTATTATTTGTTGTATTTTTCTTAAAGAGGTATAGCCCATAGGCAGATTCCTGAGGCAGCCTCAGTGACTATCAAGAAATAAAAGAACATAAAAATTTGTGGCAAAGAGTTTCACCTGGAGAAATCTAAAATTCAAAATGAAGCCAGGTCTTATGTGGCAGTCTCCTGTGAGTGCTCTCTTGACTGAGGGGACCCGAGGGCCTGTTATGACATTGGCACTCCTAGGGCTGAAGAGGTTAAGGAGATGACTCTGTGCACTCCCCAGAGTCACCTGTGCACATGCTCCTGTTTGCAGCTCAGGCTTAAATTGCACGCACTTCCTCACAACCTGGACGTTTTCCTTTAGATACCTTCAGTGTTTTCATGTAAGTAGATTTCCACAGCCAAAGTCATTGGAACTATTTAGAAAATTATTTTGCTTCATTTATTTAAGTAAATGCATGTTTTTTAAAAATGGATTTTAAACATTTTATAATTTTTATTTAATAAATGTAGACGAACAAAACCTTTCTCTAATTTGAAATCTATTAACTTAACAAATAATAAAAGGGGATTATGTTGTCAACAACTGGTTTTCTGGTACAAATCATATGAAAATTATTTGTTACCCAGTGGGAAATATCTGTTAAATAATTTCTTATTAGCCTAATATGTTCAAGGATATTTCATACCATAAAAAGAGCATATGACATTCACTTTTCTCCCTCATCAGCCAAATCCAGCCAGTCCTACGTGTCTCCTGTTTGCAGCTCCACCCTGGCAGTCCTTCTAGCATCCCTGGTAAATCCCCTTACTTACTCACTGTTCTCCCTGAACGGAAATAGATCGCATCTATTACATGTTAGGTGTAGGAGATGCAAAAACGTGTTTTTGAAAACAAGATTCATGATAGGAATTTGGTGTATATTAAAGAGAAGAAAGAAAGAAAACCAAGAGTTCAATTTTTTAAAAAAAGGTCAAATATTAAAAATGTTAATACAAAGCCAATTATAAAGCATAATTTCTTTTATGTTGGAAGCAGAAATAATATTCTATATTGCAAGAAGTCACTAAAAGATGAAATTCAAAGAAAATGTTTCTTCAGTATAATTTCAGGTTTAAAAATTACCTTTGGTTTGTGATATGTACAAGGATGTCTAGCAGATAGTTTATGATTATTTATTCAATGAATATTTATTTAGTATGAATTAGGCGAGAAGGGCTAGAAGGAGCAAAGAAGGAGCCTTTCCTGTTCCCACAGGCTGATAGGTCACAGAGGAAGGCTCACAATGCCTGTGTCTGCACTCACCATTTAAAACATCCGTTCACTGTAGATTTTTCAGTCAAAATCAACACGACATATTGCAGTATATTTCTAAAGGTTAAATCACAATGAACTGATACACTTCAGTTTTATACAGTGAATTCACACAATGTTTTTTTGGATTTATTATGTTACTATATTTTTGGAATCACCTGTGTAATATTTTAAACAAATGACTTAGAGTTTTCTAGTTGTTCATACTCTTATAAATATTAAATAGTATAAGACTAATATAAAGATCAAGCAGAAATATTTACAAATTAATGATACTGAGATTGGGTTAAATCACCAGATGCCTAGTTATGAAATTAGATAACACACACGAAACTGCCTCCCATAGCAGAGAGGTTTCACTGCCAGGATGGGGACTGAGCGGACATCTGCAGCAGAAGTTTTAAGCAGAGGTGGCGTCCAAAATCAAAGCTTAAAAACTGAAGATTAAGTGTTTCTGACTTATAAAATAACCAAAGTACATTTTAAATTATATATTTGATTTGGCACTATGAATATTTTCCTAAAATGCTTAACATCTAAGATAAATGACATTATGTGTAGCTTTTTAAATCCCAAAGAATAGTGACTGTTGAGTCACTATGCTGAATGGTTACTCTCCTATTTATTTCTTGGTCAACAAGAGGCAGTGACAGTCAGCTGACAATGGGCAGTAAACATTATAAATGGTTTTATATAATTAACTGAGATAATAATTCAGATAAAATTATGGATGCAATGCCTTTCAATAAATGGAGCCAGAATAACTCATCACTGCTTATCTCATTTACTATTCCCTAATTTTTTTGTAAAAGTATGAGTCTATCAAGTAATTCTGTTTTTGTTCTTTTTCTTATGTAGTTATTATTATTGTTGCTGTTGCTATTGTATAAACTTAAAATGCACAGCAGAAAAAATCTTAGACATGCTATTGCCTCCATTTTTTTAAGAACACGCATTTGCCTGGCCTAATGCTCTTTCCATGCTAACATCAACTTCAGATGTGATCTGTTCCCTTTTAGGGGCCCATGAAATAGTTCCCGTCTCTAATACGAAAATCGTCAGCAGTGGGATTTGAAGCAGCTTGTCATGCAAAAAGTGTGGCGGTTTTCCAGAGATAGTTTTAGCAAAAGGTCGTGCCAGGCTCGTTTGAGTAGGTGTGAGCACACGGCTTCTTTATCACTGTCCAGTCATTCAGTGGAACAATTTTATTTCAAGTTTTAGACTTCAGAGATGCTGCTGACTCTTGGTCAGAAAAGATGCTGATTCTAAAGATGGTTTTTCTTGTTGCTTTACTATAATTTACCTACGCACATGTCTAGGGACCCTACAGCGTCAGTTACCACAGAAACTTGTTTGGCCTAGGCTTTAGCCCCTTTTGACTTCACTTGGCTTTTTGACCAGGCTACATAGTTCATAAAAATAATTATTCTAATTCTCCCCATGACTCCTAACTAGCTCAGTCTGAATTCTTTCCTACTGCACTCCCAGAAAAGCAAAGTTGCCCAAGCATGGGAACCATCATAAATTCACGATCTCTGGTTGGGCCTTCAGTGCTACACGACTGTGAAAAACTCTCTCTGATATTTCCCAGTGACTTTGTCCAATATTTTCTATACTTACCAAATTTAAGTAACTGCCCATTCATGTTCTATGGTGATGTTATTGTGCCAGCTCCCATTTGGTTCTTCTCTTTCCCACAAGGCCCTCCTTCCTCTGGGGTCCAAGAATTCACTTAGAATTAGATTCTGAGTTACTGTCAGTGGAAGACATCTGCATTTCTGAACCAGAAATTTATGATCCAAATCATAAAGCTGTAAGGAAGTGGAATGTCCATCAGCCTGAATTGTCATGGAAGTGTGGAGGTAGTGGCTGTGAAGTCAGTAGATCAAATTTTCATGAACAAGAAATATTTGCAGATTTTACCCACTGAGATGTTGGGGATATTTGTTTCACAAATATTTTCTTTCTACCATAATGTAATGGCACTTTTAAACTTTAAAAAAATATATTTTTGTGTCTTTATTTTATCAGTGACAGAGGAAGAATTATACAGTGCCACTCTTTTAACTGTAATATTTATACTATACAATGATCATCAACTTTTTCTGAGACAATGTTTTGTTAAATAAAAATCTTCAGTATAGTTCTTTCCATAAGACTTGATCATATTTTCTTCATTTTAATAAAATGTTACATTAAAATTAACATGGTATGTCTATGTAAAATAAACAAACGACCTCAGAGTCATCATGTGGCTGATGTGTAGGGGAGCTAGAGTTTAAGGACGAGTGCATCTGAGCACAGACCTAGGAGATTATGTCTCTGCTATATCACCTTCTTCTAAAATTCTTCACTCCTTGGGCTTGTACAAGTTCTACTTACCCTAATGATCATTTGACCTCGACTAGGTGCAATTTATTGCCTATTAGCTATTACATTTTACTTACATGACCTAGTCAAGGAATTTAATATCCAAGAACTTCTAATTTTTCAATTATTATACAAAAAGCATAACATCTACTTCACAGGTTTTCATAAGAACTAAGTGTGCCTACCCCAGTTCCTGGTGAGTATTAGCATTTGAGACAATTTAGTTTTGTGTTTCTGGACGTTTAAATCATTGCCCTCTTCCCGACTGACCTCTTCCAGTCTCCTTGGGTATAAAATTACAAGTCTCCCTTGTCTGCAGTTTTGCTTTTCTATGTTTCAGTTACCTGTGGTCAGGTATAATCTAAAAATAGGGGAGTACAAGAAAAGATATTTTGAGAGAGAGAGAAAGAAAGACAAATATATAATAAGACCACATTTGCTTAACTTATATTATAGTATAATACCATTATTATTATATTTTATGATCAGTTGTTAATCTCTTACTGTGCCTAATTTACAAATTTTTATTTTTTTAATTTTATTTATTTATTTTTGAGACAGAATCTCACTCTGCTGCCCCGCTAGGGTGCCATGGCATCAGGCTAGCTCACAGCAACCTCAAACTCCTGAGTTCAAATGATCTTCCTGCCTTAGCCTCCCAAGGAGCTGGGACTCCAGCACCTACCCATTGTCTGGCTAATTTCTTTTCTATTTTTAGTAGAGATAGAGTCTTGGTTTTGCTCAGGATGGTCTCAAACTCCTGATTCAAGCAATCTTTCTACCTCGGCCTCCCAGAGTGGTAGAATTATAGATGTGAGGCACTGCACCTGGCCTAATTTTACAAATTAAATTTTATTGTGGGTATGTACATATAGAAAAAACAATGCATATGGGGGTGTTACTACCCACCATTTCAGGAGTCCACTGCAGGTCTTGGAATGTATTTTCTGCAGATAAAGGGAAGTAATCTTTACTGAATTTTAGTCGCATCTCAAATTCTATCCCTTCTCAACCATTTGCTTTTCTCTGTGTAAGTACAGGCAGTGTCAGAGTTATAAACATCTGACTGACATGTGACTTGCACTTACAGATGAAGACTGTCACAGCTAATAGGTAAATGCACTTTTTCCAATTTACATATAAATTCAGTGTGAGAATAAACATACAGAACCCATCTTGTTTGTGAGCCAGTGAATGCCTGTGCTCACATTCTTTTGCATACCATATGCATTTTATGTTTCTGTTGTATACATGTGCCTTAGTTCCAAATGGACTTTGAATTCCTTCAAGATAGAACCCAGGACATCCTCGTCTCTTCATTCATCTGTGGTGTATCTGATGCTGCTGCTGATTTCTATGAATGAGCACATCCTATTAGAGTGGGCTAGTGGGAATATATCATTTGTGTTAAATCATATGTACCAAACACCATAATTCTTGGAACCCTAAGCTCACCAACAGGGCATGATGTTAATGACAAGCCACTGCTACCTCTTGAGTTTTCTAACTTAACTCAAAGTCCAACATTGATGAGTTTGGAAATAAGAACCATCAGGTATGGAGGGAAATAGCTCGTGACTTTCTGTGTTTTTCTAGTCTCATCTCTAGAATCATATTGATATAAAACTATTCAGTTTTTCTTCAGAATTGTCTATCTGTTCAAAGATATTAGTTATCAATGATTGAATGAGAAGATGCAGGTTAGTTATAATTATTCCTTTTAATGCTTCTGCTCAGATAGTAGAAGAGCATTGAAATAGAAGATTTTCAAAATATGTGGTGGAGATGTAGTTGACATGAATGATGACAGCCAATGAGCTATGAATTTGCAGGGATAGGAGTCTAACCACATGCATTTATTCATTTCTTGTCTTTTGCTGGTTATTTATTAGTGGATTCTCAAAATAGAATTTTATGTAACACATTTGTTAGTAAAATATTTTGATTCACAGAATCATTCTTCAACATTGCATATGGCACTGCTGCTATATTTCTATGTTCAGTGACTTAAGTTGGTTACGGTAGCCTAGTACTTAAAGCCTTTAACTCTTATATTCAAAGTATAATGTTTCTGAACATTTTCAACATTTTAAATGCAAAGTGCTTCTCTAGCAAGTCATGATACAAAGTCTCGAGAGACAAATGAAACTGCCACACGTTTCTTTTAACCTGAATTAATGCTTGTGAAGACTGACATCCATGAAGTCTAAAGTGCCTCAGTTACAGAAAGTACCTATAACTCAGGAGGGGCAGCAGAGTCTTTACTGCTCCACTACACTAATACATAACAAAAGATTTATTAAGGTCCTTGTCCTTTTTGATATCTATTTTTTTTTGCTAAAACTCTTATCAAAAACACTATGATTTAGTTGTTTTATATTGAAAATTTTTTGGCCCACCAGATCCCCACTACAATTTCTAGCATTTCTTCATTATCCCAAATATGTAAGATGTAGAAATCTAAAATAAAGTTGGTCAGTGGGGTCAAGATGCCACCCCCATTGTAGCCTTGCTTTGAGTAGTAAGGCAAAGCTGGAGGACTCAGGCTCCACAGCCAGACAGAGTGTTAATAGCATCTGTGCCCCACCACTTCCCAGGGAACCCAAGCAACTGGCCTAGTCACTTTGAGACTTAATTTGCCCTTCAGTTGCAATGGATATAAGAAGACCTACCTTACAGGGTTGGTGCATTTGTAGAGTAAACGAGATAGCACTTTCAAAATGTTAGAAAGCTTAATGTGCCATGTGGTGTATGGGAATCTTCAGTTCATTTTAGCTTCATCTTTGTGGTCTTCCTGGTCCAGTTGCTAGTCCTCTGGGTCATTCAGGGGTGATTGGTGTCAGGAAGACTATCGGACACTGATTGTTATACCTCAAAATTGCAATTCTTTAAATATAATGTAGCAATGACTGTAACTTTTAAAATTTCTGCCCAGTATAATCTCTCCTCATATGCCATGTAAGCCAAATTATAATCAGGAGATTATTTATAGACTGTATCCAGAACAGCAAGATTTTTCTTGTTTTTTCCTTTTTTTGGATATACATTGGCACTAGCCCAGCCTGTGACATTCTGAAGCATCTACCTTTTTAGAGATAAGTTCCTATTTGCTCAGGGAACACCGTTTTTGAAACAACATCTACAAGTAAACTTACACAATTCATCTCTGTGTTTTCCATTATGTCATATTCCTCTTCCTTTACACGAAGGAAGAGAGAATGTACCTGTGTTTTCATTTGTGTCATAATCCTTTCTATCTTTACATGAAGAATTTCTGTCAGGCTGTAGGCAAACATTTGAACTGATAAATTATGTTGACTTTTAAGTTTAATTTTTACTAGGTAATATTATTTTCATGACTTCTAAATTGTTTGCAGAGTGGGTACAGCTCTAGAACTGTAATTTATTAATGTGTTTCCAAGACAGTTTCTTCAAAACAGCTTCCTTTTGATGATATGCTCAGAGGCTTCATCTTTCTCACACTCAATTTTGTCCTATAATTTATAATGATTGGCTTACGGAAATGTTGGTATAATTTAATTGTATTGATATTGACTCTAATTACTTCTCCTTTGAAAAATAAAAGAATGTTTTTAAATGGGTTTAAATTTATGTGAATTCTGATTCTGATTAAATGACTGTAGACATGAAATAGCATAGATAATAATAGAGAGGAATTTCAAGCTTGAGTGTCATTATAAAAATTATAATATAAACAGAGATTCCTAAGAATTACAAAATATGTAAACTTCATTGTTAAGATGAATGAGAATATAATTTTCCTAATTTTTTTCTTTGTTTTCTTTTAGTGTGCACTTATTCTAACTTGCAATTTTGAAAAGGCCTCTTACTTCATATAAACTGATATTATACACTGCTAGGTTTATATGATACATAAATATGTTATAGAGCACTCTTATGTCATAAATTCATTGCATTGTGGGAGGTGTCAATTTACTATATACCTGGCACGGTATGGTATATTAATTTATTTGACTACAAGGTTTAAGATATTTTTGGAGTTTACAAGACACAGTAGTGTAAGGAAAGATGTCAGACAGTCCTAATAATTGCTTAATATCATTCAAACTTGCCAGTTAAGGATACATTCAGACTTTTTATATGGCCAAAATTATTTCTCCCACTAGGAAATTTGGAACATAAACTATTTGAATTAAAAAAGTAAAAAAGTGCTACATTCTTATGACATTCATTATGAGGAATGGTTAGAATGAATGAATAGATGAGTAAAGCTCAAACTAAATCAGATCTTTCCCATGTAGTGTGTGACTACATTGAAATTAACGATTTGAGTATTCTATGTTATTATTATTTTTTATTATTTGGGGTTCATCGAGGGTACAAAGACTTAGGTTGCACTGACTGTGTTTGTTAGGGAAAGTCCCTCTTATAATTGTGTTCTGCTCCCAAGAGGTGTGTCACACACCGTCACCCTCATCCCCCTCCCACTCCCTCATCCCCCGACCCCAGATTGTTTTATATTATTTATGTCCCTTACTGTGTACTTGGAACATAATTTTATAGATAGCCATTTGGTGTATTCAGTATGGTTAAATTAGCCACAAATAATTTTTAAGTTAGAGTTTTTTATTACATAGGTAAAGGTGATGAACTTCAAATACTTTTTGTAATCTTCACTCTAGTGCACAAAATGCTAACATTATTGCCATGGTAAGAATGCATGAGACTTCCAAAAGTGGCACTACCCTTCCCAGGAGAACCTGGTCTGCTATGCTGAAAGCGCTCAGACATCCGCAGATACAGACTGAGACTCTGCCATGGATTCGTCAGTATTCTAGATGGATGGAATGGAAAGAAAGAAAGAAAAGGAAGGAGGGAGGGAAGGAAGGAAAGAAGGAAGGAAGGAAGTGAGGGAGGGAGGAAAGAAAGGAAGGAAGGGAGGGGCACAGTCCACCCTTAGGAATCTATAAGTGGCAATAAGGAAATGCTTAAGTAAAGGACAATAATAAAGAAATCACTATTGATTACAAAATATGCTTTGAGGGTTCACGCCTGTAGCTTAAGCAGCTAGGTGCCAGTCACATATACCAGAGCTGGCAGGTTCGAATCTAGCCCGGACCTGCCAAACAACAATGACAACTGCAGCCAAAAAATAGCCAGGTGTTGAGGTGTGCGCCAAGTAGTCCCAGGTACTTGGGAGGCTGAGGCAGGAGAATCACTTAAGCCCAAGAGTTGGAGGTTGCTGTGATGCCCCGGCACTCTACCCAGGGCGAGAGCTTGAGGCTCTGTCTCAAAACAAAACAAAACATGTTTTGATTCCTGATAATATCCCAAGCTCGTGGAAGAAAGTAAGGATACAAAGGAGAAGGATGCAAATTCTGCCCTCAAGAAAGTCTGAGTGGAGTTACAAGGTGAGACAAACTAATTTGGGGAAGGCATAGAAGGTGCTAACACATAAAGACACATAAAGAAAGACTAAGAAAGTTTAGGAATTTGGATTTTATGTACCAAGCCACGTATTTTAACAGTACACACATTTTTTTTTCTATAGAATTAGATTACTTATTCCAATAAAATATAAATTCATAGAGGGAAGAGTCTTATCAATTTTTTTTCACCTACTTAAGCCAGTCACCATTTTGCAAAGATCTTGTAGCACTGCAGATCCTGCAAAATTGAAACTATATTATTATGCACGCTATATGTCATATGTATTTGTGATATATTGCTCATAATTTGTGTTTCAGAAGAGAGAGTCCAGCATTCAGGGGGAAATGAATTAAACAAACTTTAAAAAATAGTCCAGAAGGAAAAATTCATGATAATCTGTAAAAAGGTAAGTTTCAAGGAGAGAGGAGGTTTGAAGTTTTGAAGAAGTAGAAACAGCACTATTGCTTGGATGCGCAAGGTTCCTGCTGTGGGTCTGGGCATGAAATAACGATGGCACCATTCAATCACTGAGGAAAAATTACCCAAAATGACCCAGTGTAATCGATATTTATGCTCCAGCACACCCATCTTGGTGGGAGGGGTGGGGGGCGGTGAGAAGGACCTGACGGAAGATTAGCATACCTGGAGTCAGCTGGCTGAGATGAAGCAGAGGCCAGTTGCGAGCGTTGGGATGAGGCGCTAGATCCGTGCCTTCACTACTTCTGCGCTCAGGCAAGGCCACGGAGCGGTTTCCAGAAGGTATTTGAGATGACGCCTTAGGCCTCTAGGTGCCGCGGTCAGCACTGGAGAGGGCACCCCTTCTCTGAGATCTCTAAAGCCTCCCTTCCTTGACCTTCTTCCTCTCAGGGGTGGAAAACCTCCTTAGCTTCTCAGTCCAACCCCCTAAAGCTCCATCAGAATGGCCCCCTTTACGGTTCCTTGAGACCCAAGACAGCACGGAGTTTCCGCAGGCCCATTGGTGACCAAGGTGGGGCATTCCTTCCCTCCAGTGCCTGAGAACCTTGGCCTGCCTCCTGCCCTGATCAGATTCCTCCCAAGGCAGCTTCTGGACCTTTGGCCTTCCCCAGTAGAGTCTCAAAAATGGCTGCTTTATACACATCTGGCTCAGCGGAGAGTGTCTGGGGTAGGACGCTCAAAGGTTGTAGCCCAGGGTCACCAGACTGTTTTTTCTGCTTCAGACAGGGGCCTTGTCTCTGCTTATACTTGATGGGGGACGTGAATAAATGCTACAAACTTAACAACAACAAAAAACTCTTGGATTATTTGAGTCATATCCAAAGCAACTAATTGGAAGGCAAAACTGAACCAAAAATACACTTCATTCTTTAATTTCAATGATGTGATTTTATTTGCCACCATATAGAAATTGGCAGATTTGGCTAAAGGCTAGGAGGCAGTAAGTCAAGGAATGTCTGTACGTGACCATCCCTTTGTACAGAACGCGCACTCTGGAGGATCCGTCACACCTCCTTGTCTCCTAGCACTGGGGCAAGGTGTCATTTGTCATTACATGACATTTTTTTTCTTTATCTAAATCTTAATTTTAAAAGGCTGGATCAAAACACAGCATATAATAGATTAAGTGAACCACATGTTTCAAAGAAAATTGGAGTATTTTCTCGATGGAAGTGTAGAGTATTCCCACCTGTTTAACATGCAGAGTGAATCTTTATTGAAAATATGTCATTGTAAAAGAAGTATCTATAGTAAAAATTCTAACTACGCTTCAGAAAAGATATATGACCAAAAGCCAGTGAAATTGAACAAATAATCAACATTTAAACTGTGTTTATTTTAGAATGCAAATAAGATAATGATCATCCTGTGAAATAAAATTGTTAATGACCGAAAACATAAACTCAACACTGTAATTTTCAGATGGGAAATTTGTTATATAAAAATACTATATAAGTAATAATGTAAGAATTAGGTGTCCCAAACATAAAGAAGCATTTTAATAGATAATCTATGTAATAGTATTGCTGAGTTTTGCAAATATAGCTGAACTTAGAAAAGTAAAAAACACGAATCATCTGTGCTGCTTTCCATTTCAGTTAGTTCCTGCTACCTAACTTTGCTAATAAGTATGTGACGTGTGTATCAGTTTTATAGGGCTTCTGTAGCAAAGTACTTCAAGTTGAATGGTTTAATCCATCTGAATTCAAGGTGTTAGCAGGGCCATGCTTCCTCTGAAGGCGCTCAGGAAGGGTCTGCTTCAAGTACCTCTTCTTGTGTCTGGTAGTTCATTGGCTTGTGGCAATAAAACTCCAGTCTTCACATGGGAGTCCCCTCATGTGTGTTGCTCTGTGTTCACATTCCCTACCTTTACAAGGTCACCAGCCATATTGCCTTACTGATTCACCCTTCTCCAGGATAACCTTGTTTCACATTAACTAGTTATATCTGCAATGATCCTATTTCTAAGTGAGGTCACATTCTAAAATACTAGTGGTTATAAATTCATCACATGAATTTGGGGATATAGGATTCACCTGGTAACAGTATGTTTGAGAACGTTTTTATCTAGTGAATCTTATGAGTACAACAACAACAAATTATTTTTATGTGTTAAGAAATGTCTAGAAAGGTAAACTAGTTAAAATTATTAAGTGCAGCTATAACTGATGATTATTTTTCATTGGTTGCTATTGGGGCTGATCTGGTTATAAAAATTGAATTAATGGTGATGCAGTTTTGAACATAGGTCTCTTTGTTGCATTATTCACTAGGAATCATTTTTTTTTGGAGGAGAATAAAATATTAAAAATGGAATAAGGCATGAGCTTAGTCACTCTCATCATGAATCAAATAATCTACGACTTAAGTCTTTCCTTGGGGAATGTCCGAGTCTGGTGTATTACATGGGAAACTCAGATGACAGTGACAGCATTGTACACCAGAATTGGTGAAAGACAAAATTCTTAATGATTTGAGAGAAAAGTCTCAGCTTACTAAAAAAAATTAGATCAAAAACTTGGCTTTTTATTGGCATTATAATTCATCTGAATAAACTCTTTGAATAATTCTCTGCAAATGCATTCAAAAGTAGTTCAAGTAGTTACACAAACATGTACTTTAATTCATTTGGAAAAGGATAACATGTCCAAAATTTCTACACTGAAACCAGATTCCAGAAATGAAAGTGGTGGTCTGAATTGCGTTCCAAAAATCAAAAATTTGAAGGCTGAACTCATATGTGTGTGTATATTCCCCCCCACTTTTAGTTCAAATATTATGGAAATGGACTGATACTTTTCAATTTGCCTTCATGGTCAATGGAGGCTTGTTTGTATATCAAAGTGAAATTTAAGCCCTGACATGTAGATATATTCACTTAATAATCATATTGTTTTTATTTTGAAATTAAAATTTAATAGGTGATTAAAACAATGTATGCATTGTGCTATATATTTATGTAAAAATATTATTAAAATACATTTATATTTTCAGCAGTTTTTTTTCTTACTGATAATGTGTTACACTTATTACTGCAGAGTAGACATTTTCTACATATTACAAAACATATCAAGACACAAAACTATGACTTATTCAACTTAAATTGTGCTCCAGACTATAGTAAATTTAAGGATGCAATAATTGCATAATATTATGTCATTATTTATTGGACTTTTAAACATATTTAAAAATATTCATAATTATTTAGCAATTTTTTCCATGTTAAAAGGTGTTTATTCATTCTGCAGTGCAAGGGAGTATTCTTTATATACTGTATTTGTGGCCATTTTATCAAGATTTAAAGTTATTTTCTCAAGTTACATGGCAAATGATAGACCCAGGATCCCATCCTACTCTAGAGTTTGTGCCTTCTGCTACCCCACACTACTTTTCTCTGTCCTCTAAGAAGTATATGATCTATATACTCATTTGTACATTTAAAAATCTTTTTTTTAAATTAAGTAATAGCTGTGTACATTAATGCAATTATGGGGTACAATATGCTGGTTTTATATACATTTTGAAATATTTTCATCAAACTGGTTAACATAGCCTTCACTGCATTTTCTTAGTTATTGTGTTAAGATATTTATATTTTACACTTAGTAGATTTAACATGTACCCTTGGAAAATGCACCATAGGCATGGTCCCACCACTTACCCTCCCTCCACCCATTTTCCCTCCTTTCCTCCCCTCCCCTTCCTCTTTTCCCTTCATCTTGGGCTGTAGTTGGGTTATACCATTCATAGGGAAGTATGGGTGCTTATACATTGGTTTCATAGTAGGGCTGAGTACATTGGATATATTTTTTTTCCATTCTTGAGATACTATGCTAAGATGAATATGTTCCAGCTTCATCCACGTAAACATGTAAGAGGTAAAGTCTCCACCTTTTTTAAGGCTGCATAATATTCCATGATGTACATATACCACAATTTATTAATCTATTTGTGGGTCCATGGGTACTTGGGCTTCTTCCATGACTTAGCAATTATGAATTGGGCTGCAATAAACATTCTGGTGCAAATATCTTTGTTATAAAGTGATTTCTGGTCTTCTGGAGATATATCTAGTAAAGGAATTGCAGGATCAAATGGCAGGTCTATTTTTAGATCCCTAAGTGATCTCCAAACATCTTTCCAAAAGGAGCATATTAGTTTGCATTCTCATCAGCAGTGCAGAAGTGTTCCCTTTTCTCCACATCCATGCCAACATCTATGGTTATGGGATTTTGTGATGTGGGCTAATCTTACTGGAGTTAGCTGATATCTCAAAGTGGTTTTGATTTGCATTTTTCTGATGATTAAGGATAATAAGCATTTTTTCATGTGTCTGTAGGCCATGCACCTGTCTTCTTCAGAAAAGTTTCTCTTTAAGTCCCTTGCCCACCCTGAGGTGGGATCACTTGTTCTTTTCTTGCTAATATGTTTGAGTTCTCTGTGGATTCTGGTTATTAAACCTTTGTCAAAGACATAACCTGCAAATACCTTCTCCCATTCTGAGGGCTGGTTTGTGGCAAAAATGACATATAAGTGGATTGAAGAATGACCTGTCAAATCTTTGTAATAGTTTACTGGACAGTTTAAAAGTGTAAGAGAATTGGTGTGGAGTGAGCCTGTCTTATGAGCTGAGGAAAGTCACTCAAGCCCTCTGAACCTCAGTTTTCTCTTCAGTAAAATGGGCTCAATCTCAGGGTAGTTATGAAGATTACCTGAGAGAACACATGTAAAAGGATCCATTTATTACCTTGGAAGAAACTTTCAATACCTGCTTCTTGATAGGAATTATCTATTTTATGTGCTGGAAATATAGTCTCCCATTATGTCCTTTTTTTCTTAAATTTTTAATGATGTCCTTTGACAAACAAGATTATCAATTTTTTTCAGTAGCCATTTCAATATAAAACATCTAGAGAAAAAAACACACATCTGAGCTGTGTGGAAGCGAAGAGTTTTCTTAGGGAGAATTCACCATGTGACCTGCATTTAGGTCTAAAAATAGAGCATCATCAGCACCTCCGAGGGTCCCACATCCCACTTCTTGTTCTTAGTTACCTCAAACAGTAATCACTATCCTGTCTCCTAAGACCAGAGAACAGGTTTATGTGATTTTAAAAACCTTATATAAACGGCAGCACAGGATATGTAAAATATTTTCTCTGGTCAGCAGCTTGCTTTTAAAATTCATTTTACCAGTGTCTTTTTGTGGATAGAGTTTTAATTTTGGTAAACTCCAGCATCAGTGTTTACTTTTAATTTTCTATTGGTAAGTTGTTATTGTATAGCTGTAATATTGATTTTTTTATACTCATTCCTTCTCCTGAGATATTGTTGAATTCAACTATTCATCTAATAGAATTTTGCTTTTAAGTATTCTTCAGATTTTTTAGATATACAGTCACGCCACCTGTAAATATATTTGGATCATGTTAGATATTACTGCTCTGGTTTCACGAGGAGCTGATGAAATCAACAGAAGTACAGTATAATAAGGCAAAAGCATTAAAAAGAGAAAATATACTTCTCTAATTCAGTTACTTACAAGTAGAGTTTGGATTCTGATTTTTAAAATTTACTCGGAAGGATATCAACCCAGTTCATCAAATCCTTTGTGTGTCATCTAATAGCTGTTTTGTGTCAGTTATTCAAGTCTCTCCCAGTAATAGGTCTCAAAGACACAATACAGGAATGTGCTGAGTTTGTAGAGTCTCAGTCTAAGCCCAAAAGGATGCTCCAAGTGAGTGAAGACCCTTGACATGAGAAGATTATATGAGAACACAATAAAAAGAGCTGTAGCTCGGGCATTTACCAGAGCTAGACTGACACATCAAATCTCTCGAGGCCCCAAGGATAAGTGAGAGTATCAGCTAGGAATCTTTCTGGGTTACAGCTTTCTCTCGTATAAAGAACATTATTAAAAGGATATCAGGATAACAGGTAAATTGGTTTAAATAATTAAGGCTAATGTAGATGAATAATTAATTTCAAAATAATGGCATAAATGTCTAGTTTTATATAACTCAAATCAATTCTATTTGTAAAGCTTCATATCTGTGAAGCCTAAACTTTAAAAGCTAATATTCTCAGAAATAGATATTTTAAATTCCTTCTTGATATTAAAGGGATCCCTACATATACTTACAGTGTAAGCTGACGGGCAGAAACTGAATCCTATTCCACTTTAACATTATAGCAATGCCTCTAAAACATAAAAACAACTAAAATATATGATGCTGTAATGCCCAGTATTAAGTTGCTGCTGATTCTTCAAGTAGTAAACAGTGAAGAATAAGATGTGTAGCTTCTGAAGTGACAAGAGCTGTATCTAGCCACTGGAGGACTATTTAGAAAATATCTGTTCAGCGTAGCACGGTGTGTTGGCGTTCCCATATATTTTCTCTGGAAGCATACCAGTGTGGCCCGAGCCCCATGAACAGAGGGGAGAGTGGGACCGGACTAATGGGTGGGAGGCAGAGGGAGCCTTACAGACAAGGCTGTGGAGAGTGGATCTTATTCGACATAGAAAGAAAAGCCAGAGAAATGATCGGAGTAGTGGAATGACATGACTGAGTTGGATTTGGAGAATTAATCTTTTTGCAATGTACAATCAATAATGGAGACGGAGAAGAGAAGAATCAAGTTTTAATAGTGGGTTACTGATTAAACCCTTTGAACAAAAGCTAGGACAAACTACTAGGGCTAAATTTATTCATCCAGAGAAAAATCCAATAAAATACCTGTGGGTTATAAAAACTGCAATAATTGCTTAAAGCTAGTAATACTTATAGAATTACTGGTTGAGCTACTGGGACTAATTCACTGGAAACTCCTAAGGGTGGTGTCCAACTTTAAGAGTATTAAAAATTGATAATGATTAAACCCCATTGAGCAGCTAAATTAATAGCATTCAAGTGAGTTCTATACTAGTAAAATCTTCATTAGCTTAAAAATGTTCAAGTTCAAAGTATATTGAAATTTTAGCAATTGTGTATTTATTTTAGAATGTTAAAGTGAAACTTCAGATCTCCAAATGTATTTTATTCAGATATTTTCATTCCAAATTAATGATAGTTATCATTTATTATATTAAGATCATATTTTGTAGACAGCTTTTATTTTGTGCTTTATATTACTAGTTTTCACATATTATAGTTTCAGAAATTAAAGCAAAATATCCACCTTCTAAAGAGGGTACTTCAGTATCCACAGGTAACACATCCCACCTTCTTCTTTTAACACGTTTAAAAACTTTTTTGACTTTGAGAGGCACATTTAAACCCTTGGCACCACAATATCTGAATTTCTAGAATGAAGCCCTGGAGAGTACAATTTGGGTAGAGATAAGGGAGAGATTTTACTTTTACTTTATAACTTTCAGAATTGCTTGAATTAAAAGAAATAAATATAGCAAAGCTCTGCAGTCCTGGAAATGTAGATGCTGCGATTTTCTCTAGGCTCCCATTATCTGTGCAGCCCTCTTCTCAAATCAGAGTGGCCTAAATTTTTAAACTGTTGATGTGGGAAGAAGTGCATAGAAAGTGAGGCCAGATGGGAAAACAGCAGGCAGAGCCCTTTTCAAAAAAGGAGGGAAAAATGGCAGTTTTCCTAACCCGAGTATTCTCTTGGACCAAATTCCATAGACTTGGAAAATATACATCTTCTAGTTGTAAGATTTATTAAAATGATAGCCACTATGACAGGAAGTACAAAGCCACAGGGTTCGCTTCATCTACGTGATGAACTAAAATCACTGCTGGGTGATGCAAAGTTGCAGCTTGGATTGGGACAGATAAAGAAGGCCTGGGCTGACCCTACCAACTCCTGGCCAGTTAGCTTACTCATTTCATTAAACTCAAAATTAAGGCAACTCTGCCTGTCATGCAATTCAACTTCTGGATGACTTTTAACACATTATAGTTGTGGTTTGCTCTAATTATATTATAACCTTCTGTTCAAAGGAAGAAGTTGGATGAGACAATCCATACATTTCTGTTGTTTACCTAATTCTGTGCTCAGTTTTTTATTAATGGCTTATAATAGTCTATTTCTGGTTTTGTTCATACCCCAAGCAGCTTAAAAACCACTGAATTCCTTATGGGCTCTCAGATAACATTGGATTGGTTAATCCAATTTATTTAATATTTTTAGAAGCAATTTATAAGCTCAGATATTATTTATATTAATATTTGATCTGTGATGCATGTATGCTTGTATAAACTATAATTATCAGATAACGGGGAACAAAAAGTCACCTCATTCCCCTTGTTCTCATTCTACATGCACAAAATTAACCAGATCACAGTATGACTTTGTTAACTGAGACAAAGTTCCTTGGTCAATAATCTACATGATGAGTATGGTAGATATTATGGCCATTTACCAAAATTTATTGCTGGACACAGAAAGAATTATACTTGTCTGTCTCCTATAATGCCATGAATAGTCACGTGGCTCACTGGCCAATGACAGTGACTTGAAGTGATATGTGATTTGAGTTAGACTAAGGTACAGATGGGGAGGTGCCGTGACTTTAGAGGGGCCTGGACTCTAGATGCTGCCTGCAGAGCCACCTGCACCACAGAGGAATTTACGTGGGAAACAAACTCTTACCAGGTTTGTTTTGGTGTTTTGATTACAGCATATAGTTGGGGGTCCCAAATGATTTACCTGAAACTGTTGAATAATGTCATTTAAAATTGTTCATTAACACACCAGTGATATATTTCTAGTTTTAAAAAATGAGGCTGCTGTATTGAAATGTGTTTGTTTTTCAAATATGTTCCTATATATTATATGAAATATGTAAAACTATATTGATTTGGAGAATTCTGATTCAAATTAGAAAATTTTGTCTTTGACTAAATTTTATAATGTTTAGTATTCATTTTCTTCTTAGTATATTTTCATTACCTTGATCTCATACTCTAATTAAGTACAATTCTTACATTAAAATAGCTCATTTTAAAACCAAATAACTTCTCTTTGGAATGAATTATTGTACCTTTTTGCAGAAAAATACCTACAAAACTAAAGATGGGAAACACAATGTTATTTCAGTGTTTTCTTCTCAGTGATGAAGCCTCTGCAGACCTTTACTTTTTGAGCTTTTGACACTAAACCCAGAAATAGAGTATCAGAATAAATCTCAGCAAGATCATGATTTTACATATTAAGTGACACAGTGTTTTTACTTTAATATACACACACACGCTTTTTTTACTGCTTTTTTCTAGTCTACTTAAGTACCCCCATATTATGTGTCTCTTAATTGCACTTTAACATTAAATTTCTAGGGAGAGAAACCACAAAGTAATGTTACCACATGAAATCTGTTCAAATATGGTACCAGGGGTCTATCACAGACATTATTGTATTATTGGGCTTAGTTATATAGTTCATGTAGGAAGTCAAACCTGGGAGAATTGAAATTTTTTATGAGTTAGAGTAGGGAACTGTGTAAAATAAAATTAGGGAAATACCTAAATAGGGCTTTGACACTTTTGTGCCTTAGGGACTTTGAATATAGAGCCAAGAAATGGAATGTAGAAAATCTGGGAAATTTCCCATATTTAAAAGTTTCACATATAATGCAATTTGTGATTTCTCTTCCTTTTGAGCAGAAGGATGATCAAAAGATAGATTTTTTTCCATGTCATCATCATCAAACTCAAGAGATGAGAAAGTTCAGGTTTACTTGAAAGTTTCTTTTCTTTTTCTTAAAGAGATTCAGGATGACTATTGATGGTCAGGGGGAAACACCCATCTTCCCAGATTTGCCTGGGCGGGTGGACCTTTGAGGATTCTAGGGAGTGGCTTGTACTGGCAGGAACCCAGACTCTCTCCACAGCTGAGGGGCCTGGAGGAAAGAGGGAGAAACAGAAGCTACGGTAGGGCCAGGGCACAAGGGTCGAGTTTGGCTGAGAACTTTTGTAGAGGGGCCTCTTATCAGAGCTCTGAGCACCACTGGAATAGGGGTAGTTAGCACAGTAGAGTAGTGAAGGAGGGTGGGATTAGAGGGCTGTGTAAACCATTTGCCCAAATTGTTCATAACAGTTTACAAAATTTGGCAAAATTGTTCAGAGGTAAATGTTGGAGTCACAATAACAGGCAAAGAACAGGGAACAAAAGTACCGAGTGACAAACGAGAAGGTGATCTGGACACACACCATTCCATTTAGCATCCTCCAGCACGCCCCACAGCATCTTACATGGGAGAGCTGGAAGGACAAGAACATGTGGTTTGCTTGTCCATTACGTTAGCAGATATCCGTGAGAGCCGTTAACAGTTGAGGCTGTCATTGCAGTTTGGAGTAGTAGTTAATTTTGGTCCTGAAGCCAGACTGCCTGGCTGTGAACCACTAACTGGCAGTGGGGCTCTGGGGCAGGTTAATTAAATTTTCTCTGCATCAATCCCCTTATCTACTAAATGGGGATAATGAAAGTAGTACCTATCTGCCTGGTTTGTGTAATTATTAAATAACATAAATACACTAGTGGGTGTATGATAAGTAGTATTTGCTGCAGGTGCCGATACTACTTCTATTATCATGAAATAAATGCCACTTCCCTGGAAGGCAGTGAAACAGAAAATAAGTACATATAATGCCCTGAGAACAGTCTACTTTTATTATGTAGCTTCTATGAATATCACCATTGATTGTATTTTGATTTTGACTTTGAATTTTTTAAATTTCAGAGAAAATTCGCTGGACTTGATATACCATAATTTTACTCAATAAAATCACTAATTTTAAATTTCAATTCTTAAGTTTCTTTACCTTGCTTTCTTCATCTAGTTACTCCCACTATCTTTTAGATAATGAATTTCTCTAAATTTCTTCATATCCATTCTGGGCAGTAAGGTGATAATAGTTTTGGATGCTATACAGGGTTTGCAATGGGTCATAACAGAAACTGTGCTTAGATATAGAGATTGTACAGTTTTACCCATTAAGCAAAGGAAGCACACTCAGTGGGGTAGAGTGGGGAAAGAAATCTGAACTTCGGGGAGTCATACTAATTTTGGAAAATTATTCTGGCATCAGTGTTTGAAAGGTGGAAAGGGCAGGGCCCTGAAAACAGAATAGGGTTGAGGTCCTGAATGACTAGATCACAGAAGTTTTTGTAGGAATAGGAAGGAAGTGGTAAATATGAGGAGATAAAATTGATGAACTTGGAAAAATGATTGAATGGGCACGAGGGAGTGGGTGGAGTCAAACATAGGCTGGAACAGAACATTTTTCTCAGTAATAACGACCAGTCATCATTTTTTTTTTTTTTTGGCAGAGCTTACTAATGCATGTGTTCTTAGTTATGTAGGTAGGTCTGATTTTCCATTTTGTACCTTGAGCAATTATGGCAATAAATGGAGTTCTATGAAATTAATAATAAGGTTCTTGGTATTAGTATGGGAGTTATTCATCTTATGTCTGTATCAAAAAGAAGGAAAATGGACAGAATGTGGAGAATACAGGAGAAATCCCACCTAGATTTGATAGGTGATATTCCCCAATCATGCTAACCGAATGTGTGTGTGCGTGTGTGCGTGTGTGCGTGTGTGCGTGTATACTCCTCTTGTACCTAAGAGGAATTATAGCATCGGTCTAACACCTCCCAGGTATCTCAGGGGGGCTTCAGCAGCACTTCCTTGAGAACTCTGAAGTGGAATAGAGTAGAGCAGAGAAGATGGGGCTTTTAATTCCCAGTTACCTCTCTAAATGGGAGCTATTCATTTATTTTATTTGTAAAATAAAACAAATAAAATAATAATTTGGAGACTCTTCCTTGTAAGAGCATGTTTGAAAAAATAATTCTGTGACTAAAGGAATTGGAAACCATTGCTTTAGGATATTTGAAATTCTTGTATACAATTATGTTACATTTAAATATATAAATATCCTTATTATTTTCTGGCATGAGTTAGTTTTTTAGTTTTTATGCAAAGTCATGCATCAAAGAACCCTATTTGAGGATGTGGACTCGATGGGGTGGAGAGACAACTGCTAGTGCTTACAGCAGGTGGGGAGTAGGAAAGAGGTCTTCAGCTCCCTGAATTCTCAGATTTCTGATTTGCTGAGTTACATACCAAGCTCTGGGCAAGGTCATTTGGCTCATGGCATTCTTACAGACAAGATCATTCTGGAGGCATCTGAAGCACATTTTTATTTTCTGAAGTTGCAAACTAATGTATCTTGCAGTACATAATTACTTGGTTAAAGTTTCTGCAGACATTGCAATGGGACATTTAGGAATAAGAGGCAGTTTCCTTTGACACTGAGATAGTCACTCCTGAGATAGTTTTCAGGGGCAAAGTTCTATATTTGAGAGAAAGACGTAGTTTTGTGTAACAGTTTAGTAGATGCAATTTTGTAATCTCCAATAAATACCTGAATGATTTTGAGATAAGAGATTAAAAGAGGTGATGGCCTGTAATAGCTGTCTGTTGCTGCATAACAAGTCATCCAGGATTCAGTGACTGAATTAGGATAATTTCTTATCTCTCATGATATTTTTTCTTTTCTTTCCTTTTTTTTTTGATACAGAGTCTCACTCTATCATGCTGGGTAGAGTGCCATGAATGGCATCGTAGCTCACAACAATCTAAAACTCCTGGGCTCTCAGCCCCCAAGTAGCTGGGACTACAGGTGCTCACTACAATGCTCAGCTAGTTTTTTCTATTTTTAGTAGAGACAGGGTCTCACCCTTGCTCATACTGGTCTCAAACTCCTGAGCTCTGGCAATTCATCCACATCGGCCTCCCAGAGTGCTGGGACTACAGAAGCGAGCCCCCAAGCCTGGCCACTCCCTCATGGTTTCTGTAGGTAAGATGTGTGCAGAGGGCATAGTGACGATAGTTTGTCTCTTTCAGAACATTTTGGGCTTCAGCTGGAAAAGTTAGAATAATCTGAAGGTGTGGCAGCCACATGTCTAGTAATTGATGATGGCTATTTGCTGAGACCTTTCCCTCGTGGCTTGGTGGCTTGGTTCCAAAACAAGTGTTGACACACACACACAGACACACACACATAGAACCAGGCAGAAGTCATATCATCTTTTATAATCCAGCCATGAAAGTTATAGAGAGTTATTTCCACAACTTCTATTTAAGACAGTTGCAAAGATTCACACAAGTTCAAGAGGAAGGAACATGAACTCCTTTACTTAACGAGATGTATTACTGCCCATTCAACAAAGCTCTGTGGGATGGAATGCACACAGGTACACCCATCTTGGTATTCTGTAATCTGCCCCAGACTGCACTGAATGAGGAAATGAAGAGAATATCATTGTGCTTTGTTCTGAGGTGCTAATCAAACCTTCCTGGTACCAGTTCTTAACCAAATGAGAAATATGTACTCAAACCAGCTTGATCATGCGTAAAGCCGCAGTGGGAAAGGCAGGGCAAACCCTCGTCCAGATGGTTTTTCCCACTGAAATGAATTTATTGATCAGTTTATCCAACTGAGAAGACTCATCCCAGTGAATTTTTCCTTACTGGTAGCAATAGGAGCAGAATATGGGGAAAGAAGAAAAATACGAGAAAGAAAAAAATGTCTATCTCTAGCCAAGGTACATTTTCTTTATTCTGTGAAATCATCTTCAATTGGGTGCACTTGCCATCCTGCCAGATACAAAGTGGAATTGAGGGCAGGCAGAGTCTTAACAGGTGTTGGTACAAACTTGAAGCTTCAAAGGGGCTTGCTTTCTGCTGCCAAGAGGATCGATGCAGATGTACGCCTTGGCTTCTTTAGACTGAAATGGCCTAAATTCTCTTTCTTGAGAAAAGTTTGTGAATTTATTCCATGCTGAAACACACTGTTATCTGACCAGTAAGGAAACATTTCTCCCTTAGAACTGGTTTCTTGTCATGAAATATTCAACGAAAGATGGGCAAGGTTTTGATTTTTAATGATTCTATAAAACACGCTTTGTGGCGTGGTTTGGGTTTTTTGTGTTGTAGTTGTTGGATTTGAGAGCCAGACTTTTAAATGCATGCCTGCCTTCCTCTCTCTCATCTCGCTGCTCTGCGTGGCTCTGCGAGGCTGAGGCTTGGGGCTTTCAGACCTGATAGGACTGTGCCGTTTCCCGTTACGTCTGTAAATCACCTGCAGCTGTGAGCTCTCTTCACAGGAGGCGAAATTTATTCCATGTTGTAGACCAGGATCTCATCTCTGTAAATAATTTTATTATGCTCCTTTATAAACATTTTGGTAGAAGAAAATTCTTGGTTTAACTCAATAACATATTACACTTTCTCTGCCCCACGAATTAGATTGATTACGGTGGCATGTGAGATTGATAGTACCTAGATCTGTGTTATGACAGCCATTGTTTTGGTGCCAAGCTGAAGAGAAATGCTTCCTTAAATGTATCATTGTATAAAATATTGACCTCGAGAACTTCATTATTCAAGCTGGAGAGACAGTCACTACTTAACAGTAATAAACTGTTTCTGTGTTACATTGAGAATACTTCGGGAAATATGAGAGTTGTCAAATCTCTTGAAAATCCTGTCTTTATAGTACACATGACACTAAAGCTATAGCTGTATTTTCTGCTAATAAAAGCAAAAGCACAGACAGATGGGAAGGATATCACGGCACACTGACAAGAAACCGAGAAAAATGAATACCTGGTTGAGGAATCGGAAAGACACAGGCCAATGACCTTGGGAAGCTTTACTCTTTTGAGATATTTTTGTTCTTGTAAGGACAGCAAAGATAATGCTGCATTAGTGTAAAAAATACAATAAACCCGAGGCTCTAAACTGAACACATTTTATGAAAAATATCCTGAAGTGTCTCTTAACAAAAAAATCACGTGAGATAACATAAAAATAAAAGATGCTGAATGCCAGCCAGAATATTTTAGACAAGAAAGACATTTTAGAAGTTTCCAAAAATGATATACAGAAGTGCAAATTTTTGAAAAAATGACAGTTTGAACCAAGATGACATTCCTTCCATTTGTTAAAGAAAAATCCTTGCTTCCTGTTAACCTCACATCTCTTCCTCCTATTGTGGCACTATTAGTGAAGAGTTTTTGTTTTGTTTTTGTTTGTTTGTTTTAAATTTGTGCTACATGTCCTCAGAATTAATTTTAAACTTTCTTTTAGGAAAACTGTGGTTAACATTATTTCTAAAAACTTACTCTTTTTGAATTGCTGTTAAAATAACTTCCTACTTGTCTGGTACCTGAACTACCAAAATTAAAGAAGAAGAAGAAGGAAATTAGCATGTAAGAAAATGCTAATTGATGTTCAGTTTGACTAGTTATCCTGAGGTGCCTCATTAATAATTAAATAATTAATTGTAATTTTAGTGATTGATTTTATTTCATTTTGTTCTTATGTTTTGAATTTAGAAGTCTGTGATAATGTTCATTTATTCCAAATAGAAAATTTAACAAAATGCCAATAGAGAATTCTGTTTTTCAATTTTTTCCAGAAATCTAAACTTGCTTATATTTAACCAAAATTTCAGTATGATAGAACTTCATTTTAAAAATAATTGCTTTAAGTAATAATGTAAATTAAGTATTTACTATGGAAAACGAAAAAGTAATGTATTTTAGGTCTCAGTCATTATTTTATGAAGTATATAGGTGGCATAATTTTTATTTTTTATCATATTTTTACTCTATTATTATTAACAATTTAGTGCACAGTTATCCTGTTATTACATTACCTGTACTGAATTCAAAGGCTCTCAAGAAAAATATGATTTTATAAGTAAATCCAGACATAAATACATGTATGAATAAACAGAGAAGAAAGGCAGGAGCTAGGGAGCAAGACACTTTTTAAAACCTAGAAATAAAAGTGACATCATTTACTATTTGATATAAGCAAAGTTGAGATAAAAATATTAGTTGATTCCCTTACTATAAAAATCTTCTTCGTGCTATATTTTAACTTACATATGGCAACCAGTGATTTCATAATATATTGTGCTATATGTCTTTGGAATTGACTTTAAATTAACTAATAAGAAGTGAGGGGCTCCTAGATGAGACTTTGCACAGTTGTAGAATGTGCTGTTTTAATGGCCTGACTCAGCAGCCCTGTGGGGTCACAGGCAACCTTTGCTCACTGCCCACTGAGTGGTGGGAGTAGGAAGGGTGATCTTTTCTTTCTTCATGGTTTTCTCCTTTAAAGGTGATTAAGTATGTGTATATCAAAAGCGTTTTATAGATTTTATGCCAAGAAAATTTTAAATAGTTGAAATGAAAACAAAGCAAAATAATTGATCAAAGTATATACTATTAATAGTCCAACATCCCCTTGGTGCAAGTAATTAAGAAACATTTCTACACCTGATCAGTAACATGAAGGCAAGACTTCCTAGGATAAACTGCCACGCGGTAATCCACTTAGGAGTTACTAAGGGATGGTCTGTTTGCTGAGTATAAAAATTTAAGACTCATCAGCTGGGAAGATAGATGATCTTTAATTATCTTTCACCTTCCTAGCAATTTTACCATCTTAAACATATATGACTTGCATTATGGTCCATATCTTTCCTACTTTATGTGTTATCACAGTATCAATTACGCATAAATGCTTACCAAAGAAATTATCAAATATTATAAGTCACTAATGTAATTATAAATGTGAAGTCAAACTGGCACAATAAATGGAACTCTTTGTGACATATTGAAAAATGTTCATTTTATAGTTGAGTCATGAGGAAGTTCTACACAGAACATTAGACTTGACTTCTAGTGGCTGCAACAGAGTCAAACATATTTAACACATCTCCACGTGAACATTGTATTCTATTAGAAGAGATGATATACCAAATTCCCTTTACAAACCATCATTCTGATTGTTAACCTTATAATAAAATACAATGCTTCTTGCTCAGTTGAGATGCTAATATTTCATTTCAGGCAGGTGTGAAATGCCCAGAGGGAGGGAAGTAACCAACCTGTGCTTTTCCTAGAGGTTCAAGACCAGGTATCAGGAAATTATCACCATTGGAATTCCCCAACACTTCCTCCAGCTGGCAAACAGGCTTTCCTCAACTGCCTTTTCTCTGGGTTACTTGATTTTAAAATAAAACCATTAGCCTTGGTTCCAGGATCCTTTACTGCAGCAAAAGTATTGAATCTTGAAATGGGAGCTGGGTATATGTCTTAGAATGCAGTGGAGTGATATGGTAAAAAGCTAAGAAAACACATCACGGGATATTTTTCTTGCATTCTGAGAGGCTAATTCTAGTGCTCTGGTATGTCAGAATTTTATGTTTGGTGTCTTTTTTTTTTTTTTAATTGTTCTTAGGATTATCAAATGTATTTGTCTTAAAAGTCTGCCTTATGAAGGTACTTATTTTCATGTTTATTCTCATTTATTTCCAATCCATTGCCATACTTCCCTGGCAGGTGGTACTATTAAGATACTAGGAAGAGGCTTTTAATAAAATAAAGGTGACAAGGACAGGAATTGTTCCCTTTGACCTTTACTACTCATTGGCACTTAGCCCCTTTTTCTCTCTGGCACAGGGCCTCAGATCTCAAGGTTGATCCTGACGACAAACTACAAAATAAAGCAAAAAAAAAACCCCCAAAACCCTGAGATTCTGGGTGAGGTAAGAAGAAAACTAGGAAGCTAAAATAGAATGCTGCTATTCTGGAGCTGGAGATAAAGGGACTTATCAGTCTAGAGCAAGCCAACTCAAACTAAGGGCCGCGGGCCACATGCAGCCTGCCTAGGACATTTATCCGGCCCGACAGGTGTTTTTGCTGCAGCTGCCTGTCCTGCTTAGCAGCCGACTCGTCCCGGGGCCCACAGTCTGGCGCTCCAGCGGTCTGAGGGATAGTGAACTGGCCCCCTGTGTAAAAAGTTTGAGGATCCCTAGTCGAGAGAGAAGTGAGAGAATGGGAGAGAGAGCAGAGAAATAAAGGTGCCAGGCAAGGGAGGGGAACGTAGGTTCCATGGAACACACTGGGACTCTGCTCCTAGATCTTCACTTAATGCAAGTCCATGTCTCAAAGTCATGGTGCAAACATGCAACTACGCGTTATGGAGTGTATGGGTTTGGTTTTCATACACTGAACTGATCTTTGGATAAGAATTTTTGGTTCGACTCCACATTAAAGGTAAGGCGCTGGGGTAGGTGGGTGCTATTTTGTTTGCACGAGGGAAGGCTAAAGTGGTTTAGACTTCGACCTTGTGAAAGGAAGGGTTGGCAGAAGAAGGCAGAAAACACACGAACACCCTTCTCTGCTCTCATCTTCACTGGATTTCCTTTCCCACATAAAGTTGAAACCAGTAAAAACACGGATGCGAGGTCGTAGCTGTGTGAGGGTGAACTGCACGAGCTTGTGTTCTTCAATCCCAGCCGCGGGAGATGATAGCCCTGACTATTTAGCTTCTTGAAAGACTAAAACGGGGATAATTAGTGCAGACCAATGTGCATCTCACTGAACCAACATTCTCAGATTAGTTTGTGAATGAAAATGCCAATGTACTGATTGGTATTGGGAGTCAGCCTGCTGCAACGAAAAGATATTGGTGTCCAGTGGTCAGGATATCCTGTTCCAAGAATTGAGGTAATTGAAAACCTTAATTAACATGGACAAATTCACACAGTGTATGCAGCACCAGAAGAATGTCTGTTTTACTCCAGCGGGCAACCTCAACTATGATTTCCAAACTAGAGGGCTTCATGGTCAGGCGTGGCAAAACCATGAGATATATATGGTGCACGTTGTAGAGGACCAATTTCATTAACAAAAGATTTCATTTTTATAAGAAATTATGAAGCAATTTAAGCATACTGATACTAGAACAAGCACACTGTATGTTTGAATATAGAATATTCAGGGGACTTCAAATACACATAGAAGCTTTTTATGTTTTTTTTTAATTTCAAAAACATCACATGACCATTATATGGGATTTTTTTTTTTTTTTTTTTTACTGAAAACTATTTTTAAACACAAGTGTTTGTGTTAGAGAGATGAATCCTGTACTGCTGAAGTCAGGCTGTCAGTGTGCCCACCCCCAGAGCAATGCCCAGGACAGATAAGCAGGGGGTTTAGATAAAACACATGAACGATTTTCTTTTATAGGGAGATTCTGTGCCAGAAAAGGGGTGCAACATAGACAAGGTGGTGCCACAATTCTCTCTTTGGAGTAAACACTAGCAGGAATGTTGTTAAATGCTCTGTCGGTGGAACCCATGTCCTGTTGTGTAGAGAGGTAGGAGATACCTGGGCCAGGTGAGGGAGAGGCAGGGACGGATCCTTTCCCTACGACACATCTCCGGGCAGCCTCCTGCTTCCACTGTCCATTTGTACTCATTTTTACAGCCTCATCCATTCTTTTTTCAATACACTTTCATAACTTTTCTAAATGTATGGCTTATTTTACATTGATTGCATTTTAGGTTGACTGCTTCCTGATGATATATACAGGGCACCTTAATCTCATGAATTACCTGTTTCTAAATCACAATGCAGGTTGGGTTACTTTATGAAAATTTCCCTGGATCCATCTCCATTATGTGGATTTTGATCAACAACAATTACAAGGACTAGACCATTTTGCTCTGAGTGTGTTTGTATTTTCCTTACCCTGGTCTTCACTGCATTTGATATTAGTTTTTGGATAATGTTTTTACTTTTATTCATTACTTCAGTGACATACTTTTTGAATGGTACTTAGCTTTAGAAAGTTAAGTAAAGGTAAAACCCTTCAAAAAAAAAAAGGTAGATGTGTTAATCTATGTAGGTATCTGTTTAAATTAAAAAATATTGTTGCTAAAGCTGTATGAAATGAAGTATAATATGGTCAAAATTCATCAGATCCTATCTTAGACTCAGAGGCTAGCAGCTGTGTGAATGTAACGAATACTATTCTTTGTTGTCCTTGTTTTGTTTTTCTTTGTCTTTAGACTTCTTATGGCTTAAATTATCATCAAGATTGTTTTATAAAGGAAAGTAAGGTCAATGAGAAAAGACAGGTAGGAAAAACATCACATGACCAATGACATGGGAATTTTTTTTTTTTTTTTGAGACAGCATCTCACTATGTTGCTCTTGGTAGAGTGGCATGGCATCACAACTCATGGCAACCTCAAACTCGATGGCTCAAGTGATTCTCTTGTCTCAGCCTCCCAAGTAGCTGAGACCACAGGCGCTCACCAATGCCCGGCTATTTTTTGTTGCAGTTGTCATTGTTGTTTAGCTGGCTGGGCTGGGTTCAAAACTGCCACCTTAAGTGTATGTGGCTGGTGCTATACCCACTGTGCTATGGGCACTGAGCTGGATATATATATATATACATATATATATATATATTTTACTGAAAATAATATTCTAGCTCTTATCTCCATAACTACCTCCTCTGCCACTCATATTTATCCATTTATCTACTTTATTTTTATGGCATTTGTCAATTCTAGAACCGAAGTATATATTTTTTTCTATTTTTTCCATTACTATCTTTAGAATGTTAAGTTATAAGCGAGCAGACATTCATCTTACTTACTCTGTTGCTACCATCTAGAATAGTACATGAGGACCCTCATAAGTATATATTTTTTAACTTCAGCACTGTTGACATTTTGAGCTGGTGGAATCTTTGTTTTGCTGGTGCTGCCTTCTGCATTTTAGAACATTTGGCAGCATCTCTGACCTCTGCCTCTTAATGTCAGTAGAACATCTCTCCAAGTTGTGGCCAGCAAAGACCTCCCAGTCATTGCAAGTATCGCCCCTGATTAAGAAGCACTGGCCTGAGAAAGAAGTCATGGTTCTAAGTGTATTCTTCCCTTGTAACGATATTTGAAAACAGGACCACAGGAACTCACTTAAATGACCAAGTAAAATTCTTTTTGGATAAACAATTTACTTTTACCGAAGTTGGATGTAACCCAGGCGGGGAGAGCACTGAGCAGTGCAGACCGCTGTGCAGCCTGGAGGGTGGGTGGGACGGAAGCCTTTCCACAGGGCCCTGGCTCTTTGCTGGTCCCAGAGGTAAGGTTAGAACAGAATTAGCTCTCAGTATTTTAGCTCTGGATGTTTTTAAATTGTTTAAATTTTAGCTCTAGATGTTTTATTTGATACATTGCAAAACATCTGATCCCCCACCCAATCCACTTTTGGCACCATAACACTTTCAGACCAATGGGCTAAAAACCAAACAAACCCTACTAAGAGAGATCCTTTTAAGGCATCTGATTAACTTAAACTTACGTGATCTTCCTTCCCACTTGTTAAATGCTTAGACAGTGCTTTCTTCTTCAAATTAGTGAAAGATTAATATATATGAATACAAATAAACTGGTGGCCTAAGGAAGTTGCATTTGTTAATGAATGACAAACTATTTCTATATACTAAAGATTTAAAAAACAGCATTTATCAAACCCTGCTAAGTGGCACTTGTTTCATTTACATTATTTTATTTACTGAAATAAAGTTATCAGTCAAAAGTCAAGCAGCTACTAAGAGACCCATTTGAGTTGAACCTAGACTTACCTACTATGAAGCCCAAGTGTTATCATCTTACTAGGAGATGCACTAGCAAACAATTCTAAATATTGTCCTAGAATTACAGACACTCTCAGCCTAAATAACACTTCAGCAATTAAAGTAGTAAAGATGGGGATTCCTCTTGCTAGAAAGTTCAAGATTAAACCAAACAATTGTCATGTATTTTTGCCTCAGGAGTTTCACATTTGTATAATCTAAGGGCAAGTAAATCTATTCTGTTGATTTAAATATTTTGTTTAGAATTATATACTTCCTTCTTTTTTTCCCATTTATCCTTTTCCTCAACTCTTTGTGAGGAATTAATCATTCGCTGATGTTCCATTTATTCATTCATAAACATTTTATTAAGTCAAGGATTACATTAATTTCTATAACCCAGGAGGGCAGGGATAAGGCTGTAGATCTTTATGAATTATGCAGACGTAAAAGAATTTAGGTATTCTCTTGAAATTCATCACTGGGAAACATTAAGCTGGTGTAAACACCTGACATCATGACATCGTAACACTAGAAAAGTAGAATTAATTTGCTGTTCTTCAGTCTTGAGGAAATGCAGTTATTGCTATCATGTGTATATTTGGGTGGTTTGAAGATAGTGTTAATAGTATAACATTAAAAAATAGCAAACTGAGAGCAGTGCCTGTGGCTCAAAGGAGTAGGGTGCTGGCCCCATATACCGGAGGTGGTGGGTTCAAACCTGGCCAAAAACTGCAAAATAAAATAAAGTAAAATATAGCAAACTGAAACTTTATCCTTAAAACTTTCACCTCAAATTATATCATAACTATATATTAATGTTTACAATGTGTGTAGTAAAATAAAATTATATTGGTAGAACCACTACAGTAATGATGCACAGGGTGGCTACTTTATGTCATATTCTTGAAGGAGAATACAGCCTGTGGTATATGTTGATTTCTAATATTCCCTGTGGGCCCTTATCACGGCAGCTTATTATAGTAAAATGGTTTTGATTAAGGTTATTTTACAAATTTCTTGGTTTAAGGCTCTGCCTCTCCGTTTCTGGAGGGCCCAATTCTTGTATGATGCCACTCCTGTGTCAATTAAACCAAACCCTTTTACTTCTTTTAAAAAGTATTTTCCTACATATGATCATAGTGGCAAAAATGTAAACATGTTTATGATTTATAGGTTTACTTGAATTTTCTAAATGCCTTTTCATCAGAATTTTTCACTATGTTGAAATTTTAAGTCACTTGTTTTGTGAGTGTGGTATAATTTCGTTTCATATGCTTACCCACTCTCGTAATATTTAGTAAGCAGGTAAAATGTTGATGTTTTCAGTATTTTGAGATAATGAAAATGGTTGTGTTTTAATAAATAGTAATAATGAGCTGATAGTTTAATGCGTTTGAAATTTTGTTAAAACTGTTAGCAAAGTTTTCATTTAAGTATTTAGGTGTGAACAAGATATCCGAAATTAATTTAGCTTTTTTAACAGAGATATCAAATTAGCAAATGAGAGCAAAGTAATAGTCAGGATCAATGTGAAATTCAACAAAGTTTATCATGTTAAATTCCTCACAATAACTTTGTGAATAGTAAGGAAAAAATATTAAGTTTGACTGAGATTGTTTTTGCCTGTAGTTTGGCCAACTAGAACAGTGAAACAAAATCTAACAGAATAAAAATCAGCATTCATAAACTAATCAATTAAGTAAAGTAGGGTTATATGGATTAACAAAAGTAACCAGCCAAATTAATTTTTTATGAATTATTATTTTTTATTATGAATCATTATTTTTTTTTAGTACTAGTACAGGTTTATCAAAGAAAATTTAGCAAATATATAAATCCAAAAGGGGCAAAAAAAAAATGCCTCTAATATTTTAACATATTTGCTTTCTTGGTTTTACATACAAATTTGTAATTTCCTACATCATCCATCAACATTTTCACTTTTATGTGTGTAATGTATTTTTCCAGTTATTTAAAACAACATACAAACTATGTTATGTAATATATGTGTATGAGTACATATACATTTATATATTTCTCATTGCAAATATATGTGTGTATATATATGTATGTATATATGTGTGTGTATATATTTAATTTATATATTATACATATATAAAATATATAAAAAATATTTATATATTTTTACATTTATATATTTCTCATTGCAAATATATGTGTGTATGTGTATCTATGTACATATGTTTGTGTGTACTTTTTTTTAAAGGAAAGGATTTATTGTAATTTCCTTATAGTCCTTTGCAAAGACAGACGTATGTTTTTGTATAAAGATATAAATTGCTTCACTTTGAACTAATTTAGTGATTTTTTTTAATTATATGAAGTTTTGGTGAATTATGAATTATACCACCAAGATTTTTTAAGAGCAATATGGTACAAAAATAAGAGCAGACAGACAATTTGGACTGGGACAGGCATTCAACAGTGAATTCAGAATATGGCTTTGCTGTTTAGCCAAGCAAGGTTACGTGGAGACTCACAGAGATGTCTAAATACATACATACATATATATATATATATATATATCCCCTGAAAACTACTTCACTCTGAACAATTCTAAATGCTGACTAGTGAGGTGTCCCTACAGCAGAATTTTTTCATTAGAATTACCAAATATTGGTTTCCACAATAAAAGATAATGATAGATTACTGAATATTAGTTTCTGTAATAAGAGATTTTGACAAAATAGTTTGTTTTTTAATAATAAAAAAAACATTAGGAAAGGTACAAAATTCTCTGAATTCCTTCCTATAAGTACATAAAGACAGCCAATAAGATATGATTTCCTGAAACAAGGATGATCTTTAATATTTCTGTGGCACTATAGGTGTTATTTAATTGATCAATCATATGTACACTATTACTATTATTGTTTTAATATGATTTATGACATATTAGATTTTTTAATGCTAAGCCTCTGTATTCTGGACAAATTAAATCATCTACCAATATTTTTATGTGTATTATTTTTTTCTTGTTATTTATGACCAGTTTATATTTTTGTGACCATCATCAAAAAACATTATTTTTGTGACATAAAGTTCTTTGTTCATAATTCCTTTGAAAAATTACAAATTCACTATAGATTTCTCTACTGACTTTTGGAATTTGAAACCACAGTTGAAAAATTTAATGCCAAATTTTTATTCACTGGCTTGACCTTTTGAGTATCATTCCTTTAGGAATACTTGTTGGAATCTCCTTTCTTCATGTGATTATAACTAGATCACTAGTAGGACTTATATAATGGGTTACTCTTCATTGATTTTTGCCTATAATACAGAAAGTCCATTAAATATGCAACATTGCAGTTTAGGAATATTGTTTTCTATGGTATTTAAACATTTTGTTCAGAGGAGAAATTATTTCTATGTTGCATTTTATTACTGATCCTCCTCATCTGACTTCTTTCTCCCCTCTAGTATAATAATTTTTGCTTTTTTTTAAGTTCTGAAAAGAACTGTTTTTCATATGCACTACTAATTTAGTCTTTGCAGAATTATCTGTAAATCCTGACTATGTTTTTCAAAATTATATTGTTGAGTTTTAAATTTTTATTTCAAATTATTTCATAGTTTATCTGTCTCCTCTTAAAAAAATATTGTCCTGTTGCACCTGCCTCTTAACCTTACTTCACCTGATGGATTTCTGCCCCTCTATCAGAGATGCCGTTCTTTATCCTACTGACAATGCAAAATAATTTTCCAATATTTTTTAATTCCTATAAGTCATCTTCAAAAATTCATTTTCAACTGAAGATGATTTCAAGATGATATTCCTTTTTACTTGCTCTGAAAGTGCTGTTTATTTTTTAATGTGGAGACATAACAATTTTTTCCTGTTTATTCATCCTCAGTTAAACACAGGGTTGTATAATAATCTATTTTGGGCTTATTTTCTGTCAGTTTGTTCAGAAATGTGATGTTCATTTTCCAGCTTCTAATAGCTTTTCACAGGCAATGTTTTATAAGGAATTTTTCCTACCAGTGGAAAAGTGGCCATAAAATAACTCCAGTCCCAAATGGGGTACAGTCCCCAAAGTGCTCACAGTGCTCATCTAATCTTTTTTTAAACTGCAGATTAATATCAGGACAGGGGATTAGGTCACATAGTTTGCTTTTGTAGAGTTAAAGGCTGAGCTGTTGTGCGTCCTTCCTCCAAGAAAAGTGCCATCTATGCCGGCAGTGTCACCTGGGTAGGACCTTCCCCGCCTCCCCCACCTTCCCTCTCCACTTGAGTTTGAGTTTTTCTTTCAAGTGAGTCTAGTTGTTAATTTCTTAGTTTCAGTTTAGTCCTGAGTGTGTGTGATGCTTGTCTTTCCATTCTTGTGATGCTTCATTTAGAAGAACGTTGTCTAAATCTATCCAGGTTGTTGCAGAAGATACAAAATCTCCATTTTTAAATTTTTTTTTTAAATCTCCATTTTTTTTTATGACTGAATAGTATTCAGGGTATCTATGTACCAAAATTTATTAATCTGGTCATGTGTTGAAGGGTGCTTGGTTTGTATCTATATCATTGTGATGGTGAATTGTGCTACTATAAATTCAGGTGCAAATGGTACTGTGGTAAAATGTCTTTTTTAATTTTTTTTTTCAATTGGATAAATGCCTAGTAGTGGAATTGCAGGGTCAACCAGTAGGTCTAGTTTAAGTTCCTTGACGAATTTCCTTGCTTCTTTCCACAGAGGCTGTACTGGTTTGCCTCTAACCAGTGCAGAAGTGTTCCCTCCTCGTCATACCTACGCCAACATCTCTTGCTTTGGGACCTTGTGATGTGGACCATTCTCACTGGGGTTAGAATCTCAAATTGCTTTTGATTTGCAACTTATGATGATTAGGGGCAATGAAAACTATTTTGTTTGTTTATTGGCCATTCATCCATATCCATGAGAAAAGTTTCTATTCATAGGCTGGACCCAGTGACTCACACCTATAATCCCAGCACTCTGGGAGGCCGAGGCTGGTGGATTGCTTGAGCTCCTGGGTTTGAGACCAGCCTGAGCAAGAGTGAGACCTCATCTCTAAAAATATCCAGGTGTTGTGGTAGGCGCCTATAGTTCCAGCTACTGAGGAGACTGAGGCAAATGGATCACTTGAACCCAAGAGTTTGAGGTTGCTGTGATCTGTGACGCTATGCACTCTACCAAGGGTGACAAAGTGAGACTCTGTCTCTAAAAGTTTCTGTAATGTCTCATCTGATCTTTACCTGAGTGGGCTACAGTTCTTATGATGCAGTCAACACAATTCTCTATGTCTGGTTTAATGATGTTCATGTATTTTAATCTTCAAACCCTTATAAAAATAGAGGTACATTTGATCAAGGGGTGTTTTAGAAGTTAGACTATAAATAACAGTAAAAGTTTTTTGTTTTTTTTTATTTTTAAAAACAGAAACAATATGACAGAGACATATTATTCTGTCAATAATATTCTGTCATATAGTTTTCTGGGTCATAATAGGCATTTTTGAAGATTATTTGAGACTTTATCAAAGGATAGACAGATGACAAATTAAATGAAAAGTTTACTTAAAGTCTCCAAGACAGTCATCACCAGGAAATGTGATAATGGCATGAATTACCCAACGAACAAACATAAGTTTAATTTGTGGTTTATAATAAAAGGTTTTTTTTTTTTT
>NW_003852412.1:25428419-25448419 GCF_000181295.1 Otolemur garnettii
TTAAAATTTAATAACAATAACAATGTTTAAGATAAGGACTAGAAACAAAAACCTTGTAAAGAATGAACAAAGATAATACATTCAGAAAAGAAATCAGACAATTGCTGCAACAAATATTGAGCAATAATAATAATAATGCAAAAAAGTAACATTCACATTATCAAATAAGAGTATATCTATTATAGAATGCTTTGACTCTGAGGTTCAGTATGGAGTTATCAGTTAACTTCTTATTTTTTTCTAAAGTCTCAAAAAATAGACAATTAATATTTATAAATAAAAATAAAAGAAAACTTTAAAAAACAGATCATGCCAAATCTTACAGACAATAGAAAAAGAAGAAATACTTCAAAATCATTCTTCTTCATCTAGATATACTCGATATTAAAGTTGGAAAAAATATATTATTATAAAGGGGAAATTACAAACATTTCACTTACAAATGAGGATGCAATTTTTTTTGTATTTCACAAAATTCAAGTGGTCTAATTTTGTTTTACTTTGCTCTGGTCTGATCTATCAAAATAAGAATTTTGTGTTCAGTGCTCAACTCAGCCACTAAATGCATGAACTAGTGGGGTCAGAAAAAGGAGGACGGTATTGAGAAGTAATTTGATAATAAAAATAGCTCTTGGTATTGAGTTATGACTTGTAACAGATATTTTGTCAATTTTATCTACTTCTCCCAATAGTTCTACAAAAAATATGGTATTTCTCCATATTTAAAGAAAGGGATAGTAAGGCTCTAAGGGGTAAATCCTATTATTATTCTGTTTTTACTCGTTGATAACTTGCTCTGTAGCATTGAAGGAGCATGCAGAAGAGCCAGTGTTTGAGCCCAAGAGTGTGACTCCAAATCTTAGTATAATGATAATACTTTCATTAGTGGAGGATTATGGATGTATATCAGTTCATTAAGCAGAAAAAATTCTAATAAAATTGTTCAAAGAGATAAGGAATTGATTTGGATGAAATCAATCACATCATCATAAATCATTAGCCCATCATCACAACTAATTTCCAAATGTGCTCTGGATGGCCACTGAGGAGGGTGATGCAGAAGAGATTCAAACTTTGATAGTAAGTTGAATAACACTTATTTTGCAATCCTTCTAGTCCTGAGACTCTCGGATTTATATGACTTTATGTTACGTTAGTTTAATGCAATATTATTAACATTTTCCTCTTTGTTGTATTTACCTTTCCAAGCTCTCACTTCTCACTGTTCATGGGCCTCCGGTGTCCCTTGCACAGCCTGAAGTAGACAAGCTCTATAAATTGTGCTGAGGTACAAAGGGACCTTTTTTTGACATTTTTTCTTGAGGTTCCAGAATTTTTTAGCAACATCATTGGAAAGAATGGAGAATTTTAACCTGCCTTTAAGCTCTACTGAATAGCCTATAAAGGAAGAAATATGTAGTGTAGGGCTCTATAAAATATGAATCTGTGGAACTCCACAGAAAAATGGCATTTATTCTTGTCTTTGCCCTAGTACAACCTATATTTTACAGGTCTGTGAAGTCATCCCTGGTAGCACTGTACTCAGGTTTGAGAGACAAAGAGGAGAAGCTTCATGCTGGAAACGTGAGGATTGTCTGATTCTACCAACCCCTGAGATGGTAGGATTTGGTTGTGCCTTCAGATTTCTTAATCACATCATGTATTTGTTACTCAAAATTTTAGAATACTTTATGCTTCTCATAAATATCTTTTAAAGACTTATAAGCTGAATAAAAATTAATTTATTAAGAAAGTTTTGAGATATTTAAATAGTTAAATATTTTTTAAATATATGAGCTTGGTCAAATGTAGATGTATTAGAAAAGATTCTGAAAATTTTACTTTACTAGGCTCATTAATTTAAAGTATTGATAAATGGCTGATAATATTTTTATCCCATTAATAAAAACTAAACACATTCATTTATCTAGCAGATATTTTTAAACTTTATATTTAAAGGAAAGGGACAGAGTAACAAAAATTTATGACTTTGACATGTACTTGGTAAATTAAGCCAGAGGCTTGGATTGTTGAAATCAGCTCAGAAGAACATAGCTTCCTCGGGGCATCACAATTCAAAACCCAAGAAACGCTGCACAAGGAAGGAGAGTCTGGGATAATCCACACAGTTCTTCCTCTTCTTCCTTCCCATGTTGAAAAAAATACTCTTTGGTCCAGAAGAATAGGTGGGATGTCTGAGTTAGGTTTGTGGGTCCCCACATAGAGGAGAGTATATTTCTGTGATGTAACATCTATTTTATTACAAAATCTGTTTGGCATTCTTCAGGGAGCCATGAGTTCATCAAAGTTCATTTGAGAGAGGTAAGATGGGAGCCTTTCCTACAAGAAGTTGATTTTGGAGAACAGTTTAAAACTTAGTCTTAACACAATAACTAAGAAAATGCCATGAAGGCTATGTTAACCAGTTTGGTGAAAATATGTCAAATTGTATATAAAACCAGTACACTGTACCCCATGACTTCATTAACGTACACAGCTATGATTTAATAAAAAAAAAAACCAAAAAACTTAGTCTCATTTTTAGTTTACAATTTAACATATAGTCTATATTCATGCTGTGGAGTCTTAGCTTTTAAAATTTTCTTAAAGATTTTTCTTAAATGATGTTCGTATTTTTCCTTCATTCTTTCGTGTCACTATCGAACTTGTTATCTGTATTTCACTTACTATTCCTATGAGTGTTAGTATTTTTATGCTGCTGCATTTTGATATACAGATATTATTCTTTAAAGGGATTGAGAATTATCTGAACCATGTCAATATTAAATGTAGTTTACAAAGTGTTTTTATAAAGTGATGACATGGCAGAATAATAAGTATATTCTAAATTTTATGAGAATTTTAACTTCCTAAACAGATATAGGAATTCTTAAAATGATTTCCTATTATCACTTCTTAATTTTTATTCCAACTGAGGAAGGGTTCCACACAGAAATGAGACTACATCAAATTAAGGTCAGTTATATAGCCTTAAAAATATTTTCTTTCTACACTAGCTGTCCATATCTATGATTTATCCAAAGGACCCCAACTGTATGTTTTTGTCCTCATAAGAAAATATTTTTATTGACAAGAATGTGCATAGTTCAAGAAAAATTTATGGAGGAAAATAGGCCTTTAGGTAGCCTACAGGCAAGGGGAGATGAACGGATAATATTTCAGGAAAAAAGCAAAACAAACACAATTCGTGGCTTTTTTTTTTTTTTTTAGTAGATCTTTGACTCAAAGAGTAAAAGTAACAAAGGAAGAAAGACTCACTCTTAATAATTCTTAGAATTTTGTATGAGTCAAAAAGTAATTGGGGCATCTGGGAAAGTAGAAGGTTCAAATCTGGCCTAAAATTTAGATTAATTATATTTTATCACAAATGTAATTACACAGTTTTAATCAGAGAACTACCAATATCAAGTTGGCAGGTGGTTCAGTTGGAACTAGTTAGTAATTAAGCAGATCTAGTGCTCCCCAAAGCCAAGCAGATAAAAACCAAATTTTAAAAAGTGATATAGAAAAAGTAAACTTTATAATGTGGTAACAACTGGTTTTGATCTGGAAATTTTGGGAAGCTTGTATTTGTGTTCACAAATTTATGAAATGTTCCAAACAAATAATTTTAAAAATATTAAAAATGGCACTTTATTGGTTTTCATTTGGCACTTTATTGGTCTTCAGAATTTAATTATGAAAATTGCTCCATGCGATGCTTACAATGAGTAATGACATCTATAGTACAATTTTGTGTTTTTAAAAGTCTCTCAAAATGTAGCTTTACTCTGTTTATAAACTTTATAGCATGGTAGCTAATATTATTTTGTGTTTTCAAAAAAAGATCTTTGAACACCTGTACTAGAAAATCATTTACTTTGTAATATACTTCATGCTGCTTCAGGACCATAATTCTGAATTTATTTTCTACCTTATTCTCATATATCCTAAAACCTTCTTTTAAAATAGCTCTATGGCCAAATTTGTTGAAGTTTCCCTGTACTGTAGTAATATCATCTTCATTTCTTTCAGTAAAAAAGGGGGAAAGGAAGAAATACAATTCAGAAAATGAACCATCGGTGGGGGCATGTTATGATGAGAATCCCTTCAGACTGTGCGGCCTGGGTTGTGCATGTATCAGATAGGAATGATATTGATGATATGAAGATGGAAATAATTCAACCAGTTTTTACTATTCCTATCAACAAATAACTGTCTGGAGCCCTGAAACTAACTGCACGGCTCTGCTGTGCTCACATACTAATTTTCCTGAAGAAAATATTTTCCCTGTAGGATAAATAAAAAGACAATCAAATAAATGCAGTCTACAAGAAAGTCTACTCATACTTAACATAGAGAAACCAAATTTTTAAAGATTAAATACACACATGCGGAAAGATTACAAAATGTATGGAACTATAAGAAAGATGCGTTCAAGAAATTTTTGCATCTTAGAAGGGGTGAACTTCTAAATCAAGACACTCAACCCACACAAGATTAAAAGCAAATTAAAAGATCTTCATGGTAAAAACAAAGAAAACCAACAACTTCATTTAAACTATAAACAAATTCATATAAACCAGAGTATCTGTAATTAAACATGAAACAAATCTGAGAGCTCATTTTCCTTGGTGTGTGTCCATGTGGAAGGAGGGATTTCACATTTTATTTACATACTTGTGTATTGTACCAAAAATAATATCATACACTGTAAAAGCAAACATAATAAAATAATTATTTACAGAAGTTTAAAGTAAGATGATAAAGCGCTCATTCTCCTAGAAGTCGAGTGAAGCGAACTTGGTAACTTTTATTTATTGTCCTCAGGATTCAGATCCCCAAGTTAATTTACTCTCTTCATTTGAGCTCAAAAAATAAAATGACCCTCCAAATAAATCTTTCTCTTTAAAATAACCCCCAAAATAAATGTCTCTTTAAATTGTGAAGTGGTATGCAAACATCTAGCCATCCTTTTTGCAATCTTCTCAAAACTCCAATAGCTTACAGTTTTAAAATGACAGATAAAAATAGCCCTTTCTCAGGAAGTTCAGTGACTTCACTGAATTCTTTTAACATTTATCAAGTATGTCAGTAAACCTACCTGCTAATGAATGTATAAGAGAGGGAGGTGTTTTGTTTGCAGAGCTTTGAGGAAATCTCAAGTATTAAAGTTCTGTGACTTCGGTTGAAAACTCAGATCTGAAAATAAAACCATGTCAGTTTAATGAATGCCATGGCCCAAGAGAATGACTTCTACGATTAAGAGATAAAAATTCTCTTCTTAAACCAGATTGGCACCGCACACAAACCAATTGGACAAAAATAATTTCAAATGTTGATATGACTCTAAATTTAAATCTATTGACTTTAAAATGTACAGCATGAGTCAGAACAACTGGTGCTTTTTCTTTGCAGCATTTAAGCCAGAAGCCTCTGCACACAGAAAAATAATTCTGTCCTGGGTTGTGTCCCATTTTTTTCCCCTCTCAGGATTTTAAGTACTTCTCAAAAACTCTTTTGGATAACTTGTGAAAAAAGTTGTTGACAATTTTTACCATCCAGTGATTTTTATGAAGGAATACTTTGTGAACAAAATCATGTCTTGAATGAATATGTATTTGTGTGGAATATTTTTGTGTTTCACTGTTATGTAGCAGGAACCAGCAGTTGGAGTTTTAAGAAGGGTTCCAGAGAGAATTTCTCTGATATACATAAAAAGGAAAAGATGAAGAAAGGTCCTTTAATTGTCCCACTGCCCCCTTGGCCAGTACATATTTAAAAGAGTCCTGTTAAGCACAACCTTTTATAGCATGAGGTTTTGGATAAAACTTAGGCCAGGGATTACTTGTTCCATGGTTAACTACATGCAGCGACAGATATGTTCAATTACTATTCATATTTAACTCAGATATTTATATTGAATTTCCAAATCAGTGGCCAAGAAAGGCTTTTTTTATTGTTGTTAAATTTTATATTTTGAGGTAAATTAATTAATTTATTTATTTTTGAGACTGAGTCTCACTCTTTCACCCTGGGTAGAGTGCCATGGTAACATAGCTCAAAGCAACCTTAAACTCCTGGGCTCAACCAATCCTTTTGACTCGGTCTTCTGAGTAGCTAGGACTACAGGTACCCACCACAATGCTTGGCAAGTTTTCCTATTTTTAGTTGAGATGGATTCTGGCTCTTTCTCAGGCTAGCCTCGAACTCCTGCACTTCAGCAAACCCTACCACCTCGGCTTCCCAAAGTGCTCGGATCACAGGCATGAGCCACTGTGGCCAGCCTTCTCCATTTATTTGCTATATTTTCTCTCAACAGTTTTTTGGGTTTTTTGTTCAGTGTGTGATTTTGATACTATCACAAATGAAATTATTCTTAAATTTCAATTTTTATTTGTTTGCTACAGCGTGTAGAAATATAATTGACTTTTGTGTAGTAGTCTTGTATCTTGTGAGTTTCCTATATCCAATGTTAGTTCCAGTATTTGCTTTGTAGGATCCTTAGGATTTTTTTTCTATAGAATATCATTTTGTCTACAAATGGAAGCAATATTTTTTCTTTCCTCAAATATATTTGTTTTCCTTGTCCTATATCACTGCTAAGGATAAAATATTGGTTAAAAAAAATAGAAGTGGCAAGAGTATACATTTATTTGTTTGGATAAAATCGTAGGCCAGGAAATATGTGTTCCATGTTCTCAGAGAGAATAGGTTTAGTATTTCAGCATTAAATGTAATGTTATCTATAAATTTTTTGGTTGATGTCCAGTGCAGATTAAAGAAGATTCCTTCAATTTCCTTTTTGTTATCATTAGTGGGTACTAAATTTTGTCAAAAGCTTTTTTATATCCTGTTGATGATCAAATAACCTTTCTCTTGTTTTTTGTTAACATGGTAAATTGCATGACTGAATATCAAATGTTAAAATATCCTTAAATTCATTTTCTTCTTTATTCAGATATAACTGAAAAATAAAAGTTGTATATATTTAAGGTATATAATGTGATGCTTTGATACACATACACATTATGAAATGATTACCATAAAAGAGAATTGCCTGTAACTTCACACAGATAGCTCTGTGTTGTAGTGGAGGTAGGTAAGAATACTTAAGACCTACTCTCTTAGCAAACTTCCAGTATACAATATATCATTATCAACTATATTCACCAGGCCATACATTAGGTCTCCTGAACTAATTCATCTTCTAACTGAAAGCTGTTACCTTTGACTGACATCTCCCCATTGCTTCCATTCCTGACCCTTGCTGACCTCTCTTCTACTCTCTGTTTCTATGAGTTTGACTTTTTTAGATTCCACATTTATGTGAGCTCATACAGTATTTATCTCTCTGTGTCTGGTTTTATTCACTGACCATAATATCATCCAGGTTCCTCCATGTTTGTCACAAATTATAGGGTTTCCTATAGGCTTGAAAATATTCCTTTTCTGCATATTATGTGTGTTAATATATATATGTATATGCATATCCATATATATATATATATAAACTGTTACCAATTTACATTTTTGCCAACAATGGATAAGGGTTCCCTTTTTCCCATATTCTTGTCAACACATGTTATTTTTTGGCTCGGTGCCTGTGGCTCAAGCGGCTAAGGCGCCAGCCACATACACCTAAGGTGGCGGGTTCAAATCCACAGCCCGGACCCGCCAAACAACAATAATGGCTGCAACCAAAAAATGGCCAGGCGTTGTGGCGGGCGCCTGTAGTCCCAGCTACTTGGGAGGCTGAGGCAGGAGACTCACTTGAGCCCAGGAGTTGGAGGTTGCTGTGAGCGTGATGCCATGGCACTCTACCCAGGGGGATAGCTTGAGGCTCCGTCTCAAAAAAAAAAAAAAAAAACACATGTTATTTTTTGACTTTTTGATAGTAGCCATTTTAATGGGTGTGAAGTGATACCACATTGTGATTTGTAAAATATTTTATAATGGGATACTTTGGTACATGTAAACCTGTGTCATGATCAGATCAAGTTATTAAGCTGTGATTTGAATGTCCCTGAGGATTAGTGATGTTGACCCATTTTCATATACGGTCAGTCCCAAGTTACAAACATTCGACATATGTACAACTTGCATGCATGGATGGAGGCTAATAGGTAATAGGTAAATGTACTTGATCCAACTTACATACAAATTCAACTTTAGAACAAAACTACAGAACCTGTCTTGTTGGTAACCTGGGAACCACTTATCCTGTATCTACTGGCCATTTTATGTCTTCCTTTGTAAAAATATCTTCTCAGGTACTTTACTTATTTTTTAATCAGGTTGTTTTTTGCTATTATGTTGAATAAGTTTTAAAGATATATTTTGCATATCAATTCCCTATTAGACATATGGTTTACAAATATTTATTCTTATTCCACAGGTTGCCTTTATATTTTATTGATATTTCCTTTGTTGTGCAGTAACTTTTTAGTTTGATGTAGTCTTATTAATTTTACTTTTGTTTTCTGTGATTTTTGTGTTATATTCAAAAAATAATTACCAAGACAAATGTACTAGAGCTTTTCCCTATTTTCTTCTAGGAGTTCTGTGGTCTTATGTTTAAATATTTAAACCACTCTAATGAATTGTTTCTTGTGTATGATACAAGAATCCAATTTCATTTTTTGGGTGTAGATATTCAAGTTTTCTAATACTACTCAATGATGTAACTAAAATATTGTGATGTATAGATCCATGACACAGAATAGAGAACCCCGAAAAAGTCATGTATTTATAGACAACTGATTTTTGATAAAGGGAACCAAAACACACACTAAGTAAAGGACATCTTTTGAAATAAATTATGCTTAGAAATTGTGATTCCCATATTTAAAAGATGAAATTGGAATCCTCTTTTTACATACAAAAATTTACTCAAGATAGGTCAAATACTTAAATTAAGACTTAAAACTACAAATATAATAGAAGAAAATTTTTGAAAAACTCTTCTGAAAATTGTGCCCAAACCAAGATTTCATGAGCTTAAAAGCGCAAGCAACAAGAAACAAATTAGTTAAATGAGAGTTAATTAAATTAAAAAGTTTCTGCACAGCAAAAGAAATAATCAACCAAATGGACAAGACAACCTTCAGAATTGGGGAAATTATTTGCAAACTATGAAACTGATAGAAATGAATATCAGAATTAATGAGGAATCCAAATAACTAAAAACAATCACCACAAAAAAACTATTAGAAAGTAGGCAAAGGATGTGAATAGATACTTTTTTTTTTTTTTTTTTGCCATTTTTGGCCAGGGCTGGATTTGAACCTGTCATCTCTGGCATATGGACCGGCACCCTACCCTTTTGAGCCACAGGTGCCACTCAAATAGATACTTTTTAAAAGAAAGCATACAAATGAACAAGCATATGAATAAATGTTCAAATATTCAACATCAGCAATTATCGGAGAAATGCATATTAAAACCACGGTGAAATCTCATTTTACATAAGTCTGAATGGCTATTACTAAAAGTCAAAAGATAATAAGTGTTGGCAAGGATGAGAGTAAGGAAATATAAACTGTTGATAGGAATGTAAAATAGTATAACCTACATGGAAAACAGTATGGAGATTTCTCACAAAATTAAAAATAAAACTAACATTAGATCCAATTATCTCACTACTACCCAAAGGAAAACTAGGCAGCATATCAAAAAGGTACTTGCACTCATGTGTTTATTGCAGCACTATTTACTGCAATAAAGTTCTGGAATCAGTCTTAAGCAAAGTTCTGGAATCAGTCTTAAGTTTCCATGAATGAAAGACTAGATAAAGAAAATGTGGTATATGTATAGAATGGAATACTACTCAGCCATAAAAAGAATGAAACCATGTCTTTCAAAGCATCATGGATTGGAAATGGAGGCCATTATCTCAGGAGAAACAACTCAGAAAACAGAGTGTGAAATACTGTATGTTTTTACTTATAACTGGGAAGTAATTAACAGATACATGGACATACAATAAACAGTGATATACACTGGATACTCAGAAGGATGAAAGATGGAGATGAGTAATTACTTAATGGGAATAATATATATTATTCTGGTGATATACACCAAAAGCCTAGACTTTACAATGCAATGTGCCCATGTAATGAAATTGTACTTCTATTCCCTAAAATTATGCAAAAAGAGAGAGACTGTTATTTCCACATTGTGTATTTTTGGCACTTTTGTCAAAAATTAGTTTTGACATTACATCAGAGTTTATTTCTGAACTTTGTATTCTGATCCTTTGGTCTGTGTTTATGACAGTATCATACTGTTTCAATTCTTACAGCAATCGAATTTGAGTTTGAATTCAATGTAGTTTGAATTCAACAGCATATTCAAAAGATCAAATCCTATGAGTAAGTAGGATTTTCTCTGGGATGAAAGAATGGTTAAACAATAAATATGATATACCACATTAACAGAATGAAGGCAAAAAACCTATTGTCTCAAGAGATAAAAAAATTGAGAAAATTTAACATTTTTCATAATAAATCTTTCAACAAATTAGTCTATACAATAAATATATCAGAATAAAGAATAAATGTATTAAAATAAAAGTCTGTATCACAAGCTGGCTAAACAGTGAAAAGGAGAAAGCTTTTCCTCTAAGATCAGGATCAAGGCAGGGATGCCCAATCTTGCCAATTCTACTAAGTATAGTACTGGAAGTTATAACCTAAGCAATTAAGCAAGGCAGGGAAGGGAATTCAAATTTAAAAAGAAGTTGAATTGTCTCTGTTGTATATGATATGATCTTATGTAAACATAAAACCCTAAGATTCTTTCATATAATATACAAACTAACAAGTGAATTCAGACATGTTGCAAAATAGAAAATCAACATACAAAAATTGGTTATGTTTCTAAATACTAACAAGGAACTATTCAAAAAAGAAGGTAAGAGAATATTCTCACTTAAAATAACATCAAATTGTATATGGAAACAACACACTGTATCCCATGATCGTATTAATGTGCACAAATATGATTTAATAAAGTGGTGAAATAATAAAATAAAATAAAATAACATCAAAAATAATAAATGTAAATAAATTTAATCAAGGACGTGAAAGAAATGTATCCTGAAAACCATAAAGATTTGTGAATGTGATTGAAGATTACACAAATAAGTCAAAAGGCATTTTTGTGCTCATAAATCAGAATAATGAATATTGTCAGAATGTCTATACTACCCAAAGAAATCTATAAATTTAAGGCAACACCTATAAAAATACCCAAGAGAAAACAGTAAGTGCATTGTTTTGTATGATGCTATAGGCATGATTTTACTGTGTTTTGGTTATATATGATTTTATATGACATTCTCTTAAAAAGCTGTACAAGAAACTAAAGCACATACAGTAAGACTAGTTCCTTGTGTTGAGCACCACTATACGTGGACAGTTTATTGCAGTTCTTTGGGTGATCAACTTACAGAGGTTTTACTATATATTGTCTTGTTTACATTATTCACAGTGTTTTCTATGATACTACTTAAGATTATCATTATGTTTTGCAGATATACTTGAAAAAAATCAATTAATTACTGAGTTATATAACAAGTTAGAAAATGAGTTACAATTTGAGATTCTAAAATAATGTATAATAAGTGTGCTATGTTAGAATACATTCTAGAGTTGGTAATGATGGTACAGTCACAAAGAGCCAGGGGAGGACTTCAGGGCAGAGGGATGCCTTTACCAGGATAGGCAGGAGTCTCCGAGTGGAGCAAACACAAGGAGGTGAAAAAAAGTAATGATGATAGATAATCAAATTACATCAATTTTGAAATTAGCTACCTTGTCACTGCTCTTGATTTTTATAGCTTCATTTGGTTCTTAAAATTTCTTCTTTCTTTTAAGTTTCAATTTTAGAAATTTGGACAAACTTTACATTAAGTATTAATCACTCTATCTATAGTAACTAAAATTTTCTGTTAGTAAATTGCCACACTTCACAAAATTAGAATTTTGTCAATAGTTTGCCAATGGTCTGCAGGCTTCTTGTACATAAAATTTGAGATCATATTCTATGCACAGGTATACTATGATTCAAATTGTTGATTATTCATATCTTTTCTTACCTTACCTTAATTACCTTTAAATATTATGTTATAGTAAACTGACTGGTTATAATACTTTTGACTCTATTATGCATGATAAAGCAAAACAGCATAAAACTGTGTTTTCTAAACCACAACAGATTTTTTTCAGCACATGGGACATGAAATTTTAAACCACAAATTATATCATTTATAAGCTTATTAAAAACAAGAAACAATGTTTCACCACACTAGTGTGATAGCAACATATCAGACAAATTATAGTTATAATTTTTATTTCTGTCTTTACAACTTTTTAAGACCCATATTTTATTTAGCCTTTCTATCCCTCTAATTCCACTGATCATATATAAAATTTTATGATGCATTAGATTGGTGTTTTTCACAACTGATTAATGCATGCATAGATTTTTCAAGAGAAACAACATGTAAACACATCTCCCTCATGTTTATTTATCTTAGTATTGTTTGATATAACCAAATATAAAATATGTGAGATAATTTAAAAATAGTTGCTAATCTTCACATTTCCTCAAATTAAGAGGTGGAGATTCATTACTTTTTTAAAACTTGCTGACTCTTTTGATCTATACAACATGACAAAAGTGACATTCTGGGTTCTCTAGGACCAAGACATAAAAAGTCTCACAGCTTTTGCCAGGGCAACATAGAACATTCTGTTTATGAATCCTAAGAAGCCATGTTAAAAATATGACTACCATGAGGCCATCTGTTGGGAGAAAATTAGCTATGGGTATCTAATGTTTCTGCACATCTTGAGTCAGTGATTATCATTTTTTGGGAAACTATCTTTTCTCTTCTTTTCTTTTCTTCTCTTTTCTTTCTTTTTAGATAGAGTCTCACTTTGTTGCCCTCAGTAGAGTGCTATGGTGTCATAGCTCACAGAAACCTCAAATTCTTGGATTCAAGCAATTCTCTTGCCTCAGCATCCCAAGTAGCTACCAGCATCCCAAGTTACTACCCCTGCCACAATGCCCAGCTATTTTTAGAGATAGGGTCTTGCTCTTGCTGTGGTTGGTCTCAAACCTGTGAGCTCCGGTAATCCACCTACCTTGGCCTTCCAAAGTGCTGGGATTACAGTCATGGGCTACCATGCCTGGCTGGAAATTATCTTTTCAAAGATGTTTGTCAGTAAACAGCCTATAAGATATAGATATTGTGTCCCCCAGAGCAGAAAGTAGGCATGCTTACTAACTTGTAAGATATTTAAGTTATCCAAATATAGGAGTTGTAAAATCAAACACTATGTGTGCTGGCATACTCCTGGGCCAACCTGCCTTACTATGGTGAACTTGGGGTGATGGAAAATTGACACAAATACACTTAGGCTTTTTTTGTGTGTGTTGCAGTCATAAAGTGTTCTGCAATAAACATTTGAGTGCAGGTATCTTTTTAATATAATTATTTCTATTCCTTTGAGTAGACACCAAATAGTGGGATTTTGGGGTCAAATGTTAGGTCATTGGCATTTTGATTTGTATTTCCCTAATGATCAGTGATGTTGAGCATTTTTTCAATTCATTGGCCATTAGTCTATTGGAAAAGATTGAAGAGAAGATAGACAAGATTTATATACACACATCTGTGTGCCTAGTTCTGTTCATGTCTTTTGCCCACTTTTCCGTTTTTAGTTCGGTTTTTTCTTTTGTTTGAGTTTTTTCTTTTTTTGTAGGCATTAGACATTTACCATATGTATAGCTTGTGAATATTTTCTTTCATTTTGTAGGTTTTCTAACTGCTCTGTTGGTTATCTCTTGAGCTGTGCAAAAAAAAAAAAAACAAAATGTAAGGCATGAAACCATAAGAATTCTAGGAGAAAATATAGGACAAATTATTCTAGACATTGGCCTAGGCAAAGAATTCATGACTAAGATCCCAATGGCAATTACAGCAATAACAAAAATAAAGACAGTAGAACCTCAGTAAGTTGACCACCAAAGGGACTGTAACAAAATGGCCAATATATGGAGGTAGTCAACATAAGGAACCAGGCCTGCTGTACTGATATGTACAAGTGATGCTTATCTGGTCTATAATATTAGGTCAATTTAAGGAGGTAGTCATTGTAGGGAGGTAGTCAACTATGGATGTTCTACCATAATTGATTTTTGTGTTCCATTTCAGAACAAAAAAAGGATTCAGTTGCTCGTAAAGACATATGTGAAAAATTGGGGAAGAGCAAAATAAAGGCCAGAATAATATAATGAATCTTTGAAACAAAGCTTATGGAAGCTCAAAAATAGAAGGTATGTTCTCTCCCAGGAAAAACAATTTACTGCATTAGAGGATGATTAAACAGGGTGAATACTTATTTATATAGAGATTGGAACCATAAAGAACATTCATGGTAAAGAGCTGCAGTTGAAATATTGGTTAGCCAAAGTAGAGAAACAAAGAAACAAGAGGCATGTAATTGGAAAAAGTGATTGGCTCACCGAGGATATAAAAGGGATGTGATTTATAAGAGTTGGGTGGCTAGGTATTTGGTTTGTTATTGTCTTAGTCATTTTTAGTTTCAAGCAACTGAAATGCACCCAGTTATCATAAGCAAAAGAGGGAATTTATTGTCAACACACAGGCATACCTAACAAACCAGCTGGCTTTGCTCTAAATGCTTTGTATTTCACCTCTGTAATTTTGTTAGGTGAGAGAGTGGGTGTTGTTTCTCCATCTTGATGTCAAAATCCATGAGCAGAAAATCAAGAACAGTTTTAACTTGGGTAAGGTTCTTTCTTGATGGAGAAGTTCTCTAAAATTATGGCAAAATTGTGTTGACATCCCCTCTACACCTTAAAATCCACAAATTTATTATGTTAACTGTGAGATTACAAAATATTTGAAGTTTTAACAATAATGTGACCAGGGCTGTTTCTGGAGAACATGCAGTCTGATTGATTAGAGGTGGGGACAAATAGATGCAGAGGCAGTCCCTTGGAAAGCTCTCAGAATTGTTTAGGAGTAAGGAGACCCATTACAGCAGAAAAAAAATGAAATAGTGGAATGGGAAGGTGCCATATACTGTAAGAAAAAAATGAGAGTGGCCATTTGCTGAGAGAATTAAGGGTCATGTTTATATTCCTTACAAAAGAATATAAAATAAATTTTACAATTTCTTTTATTGTAAAACTCAATTACTTGGGTGAAAATGAGGAAGCCAGGATTCCAAGCCAGGTTTTTCTAATTCCATTATCCCATATTATTTCGCCATTTGCAAGTTGCAAGAGAAAAAAGTGTGAAAATATGTGTTATACATCAAAGATATGAAAGATGTGATCACATTTTAAAATCCTCCATAATTTGCATCAATTTGAATGACCCATTATCCATCTTTAGATGTGGGAAGAAAAGGAGGAGAAACTAAAAAGTTTTCAGTGTCTTCTATTATCTAAGAGCTTTGTTGTTGTTTCCATGTTCAAGAATTCATTTCATAACCAAAATATCCTTTTGGAGCAGCTAATTGTATGCCCATTATAGAATTTAATAAATGGTGGGTAAGTGATTGAGCTATGATTCACATCATGGCCCAGTTCTCTTTTATTTATATAACGCTCTAGTGTTCTTCTAAAAACACTGCTTAGTTTTGTGTTTGATATCAGTAATAAATAATTACTGTGCCTCTTAACAAATGTAAGTCTTAATATTTGTATATCCCAGGCACAGTGATTCATGCCTTCAATCCTTGCTCTTTTGGTAGCCAAGACAGGAGGATCACTTGAGCCTAGGAATTTAAGACCAGGAGACTGGGCAACAGTGAAATTCTGTCACTACAAAAACAAAATAAAAAAAAAAAAAGAAATAAAAAATTGCCTAAAATCCTTGTGAATATTACATGTATACATAGATCATAGATTATGTCAATTTAGATGTTTCTAAAATGCCAATAGTTCTTGAAATACTTCTACAATAAATTTTGTGCAATAAGTCCTTTACTTGTCTGTGTGAGTATCAAAAGGCTTTACAAAATATGACAGTTATTACATGGAACTTAAACACATTTAATTATAAGTTAAACTTGTTTTTATTCCTTTATGTCAGCAAGGTTGCCTATAATACAAATATTTTTATATTTTATAGAATGTTTTAAAGACAGCTTTGCTTGAAATCAAAATTTTATGAGCCATAATGAGTTGTCAGATTTTCCCCCAACTTTTCTTAATAATAACTTGTAGGAAAGACCCCTAGATTAAGAATTGAAAAATTAGAGGCATGAGAGGCAGAGTATTTCCTCAAACCTTCTCTCTTTCCTTATCTGAAAAATGAAGATCTAATTGGTCTCTAAGTTTCATTTTAAACCACAGTGCTGCTGTGTGACTTAATGATTATGGGATTCCAAATGTCCTTCGAGATTATATTTTGTGTTAAACATTCCTTCATAGCCTACTCTATGCAAAACACTATGTTAGTGAAATTGAGGTCGGAATTAATGGCCCCCAAATGACCCACCATAATTCCCAGAACTGACGAATATATTATGTCACATTGCAAGGAAGAATTGTGATTGTAAGTAGAATTAAGTTTGCTCATTAGCCAACTTTGAAATAGAGAGGGTTACCTGAATAATCCAAGTGACTGCAATATGATCAAAGGGTCCTGACGAGTGAAAGAACAGGGAAATTAGTGAAAATCACGTTAGTGGTGCAACATGAGAAAGACCTGAAAGGCCATTGCTTTCTTTGAAGACTGAAGGGGCCACAAGCTCAGGAATGTGGGAAGCCTTAGAAGTTGGAAAGGCAAGGGAAATGATTCTCTTCTAGAGCCTTCAGAAGAAACATGATCTTGACAACAACCTGAATTCAGTCTGTGGGACCCATTTCTGACTTTTGACCTCCAGAAATATAAAGTAGAACCAGAACTCCTGTAAGTTGACCACCCACAGGACTATAACAAACTGGTCAACATATGGAGCTGGTCAACATTAGGAACTAGGTCTAATGTACTGATATGCACATGCAGTGCATGTCTGGTCTCTGAAAACTATGTCAGTTTGAGGAGGTAGCAAATGTAAGGAGACGGTTAACTATGGAGTACTACTGTATTTGTGTTCTTTAAAGCCGTGAATCTTATGGCAATTTGTCATACTAGCAACAGAAAATTAATACATGATACAAATGTGAAAACCACACAATATCTGCATTAAAGAATTTATATTTTGGCATAGGAAGTAAGGTGGGTATATGTGAAATTTAAACAAGGTATGGCAAATATATGAAAGGTGATGATGGAACAACTGCTGAAGTCAGACTATCTTCTACCACAGTCAGTGACAAGAGGTACTGTAAATGCTTTCATTCAACACAGCATTAGGTTCTAACATATACATGTAGAATCTAAACAAAATACAACACTTGTCTGACTCCATGAGAGTTCTAATCTCAAGAAGATGAACAAATATTAGTTTTTAAAAATCACACACAAATATCCCATTTCTCACTCATATGTGGGAGGTAAAATAAATTGAACTCATTGAGATAGAGAGTAGAATGATGGTTATCAGAGGCTGGGAAAGTAGTAAAGGGGATAAATAAAGTGGGGATGGTTAACAGATATAAAAGTAGAATTAGGATGCAAAAGCTCTAGTATTTGGTAGCAAAATAGGATAACTATGGTTAAAAATAATATATTGTATATTTTCAAATAACTGAAAGAATGGAATTGTAATATTCCTAATAAAAAGAATAATAAATGCTTTAATTACCCTGATTTAATCATTTTATATTTTACATTGTATGCTGGTATCAAAACTCTCCAGGTATCATACAAATACATGTGATTATTATGTATCCATAATAATAAAAAATAACTAACTCACACAAATAAAATATAAACTTGTAAAGATGATGGCTGATAAAAAGAAAAGACATATGCTTCCCTCAGTGCATGTAATGGCAAAATTTTAAGTAGATGGGAAGATCACAGAAGACTTTTTCCAGCTAACTGGAGAAGGAGCAAGGGTAATTTAGTGAAAAAAGGGAGAGGAAAGCATTGTAGGCATACTGGTAGGAAGGAAGATGACGAGAAGAAGGCTAGTACATAGAGTTTGGATGAACCGTACAGGGCCACATTAAGAAACTTTACATTATTGTAAGACTGAAAAACATTGAATAGTGTTTAAACAATATTGCAAACTCAGACTTACCCAGCAACAAGAGCACCCTGCTTCAGTGGTAGCGCTTCATGGATACATACACATAGGCCTGCTATACTATGCCAGCAATGATGCTGGTCTCACTTCATTAAGGGCACATGGGTTTGGAAAGAGTTCAGGAAACACTGTGATATTAAATTGACTCAATGTGAATTCAGGGGTTGGAAATGTTTACATCAACCCTTGAAATAAATAACATTTATTTAATGCTTACAAGTTGCCAAGCACTCTCCTTAGCACATTATATGGATTAATTTATTAATCAGTATCAGCAATTTTGAATATAAGAACACTAAAGAATGGAGAGGTAAAGTAAGTTCCCAAGCTGAAACAGCTCATAGGTGGAGAATCAGGCATTTGAATTCAGGAAATCTGTACTTTTGCAAATTATGCTTGACTGAGCTTCAAGGATGTCACTGAAGACTTGGATGAGAACAGTTTCAGTGGAACAATGCAAACAGAGAGCATAAAATGTAGATTGGATAGTGAGTGGTTATTGACTTTCCCTTTCTCAGAAAAGTAGATCATGGAGAAATTGCTGTGAGGAAGAGGCTGTTTGGGTTTTCAGATAACTGAATTGATCAACGGAATTTTCCTGTTTGTCGGACCATGCAGCACGTACACCTGGCCAACACTCATATCTTCTGCATTAGGACAAACCCTCAAACCCAGGGGCAATGTGGCTACTTGTTGAGATAAGCCCTATGTCACCCAAAGACTTCATCTAGAGAAAACAAGGGACCTCAATGGCCACAAGAGTAGTTATCCAATTTGCACCCAAAAAAGCACTCCTTTTGTGGTCTCTGAAGCCATTTACAATTTGCCGAGAATGGATGAGCAGGCTAATGAGACTGGGAGGATTCCTGGTTGGTATACTGTGGCCCTGTGCTCCTCACCCTGTGCTGCAGAATAGGACTTTCTTGGCTCCATTCATTGGCCACAAATCCCAACATTTTTGACTCAACATTTGAGACCAAAAAAATACACGACACACACAGAGAGCTGTGAGAAAACTGAGAAATTAAATACACGTGCACTATCTAAATGCATGCAACAAATTAATCTCAGTAACTAAAAAGTAGTGTAGGTGTCTATATTCAGTCACCCTTTCTTCTTATGTGATTTTAAATTTCCAGCAGTAACAGTAATTAGGTAGTTGGTAAGTGAAAGGATGCTTCTCTTATAGTGTTAAGTGAAAAAAATTGACTAAAATTGCATTTATAGATTGGTTACTCCAATACCCAATGACCAATGCTAAGATATTACTAAAAATTAATATAAACAAATTTCTCTAACATTAATCCAAACTTTAAATAGTTTCAATTTGATTTTATTCCATTAACAAATTAGATATAACACTTTAAAAAATAAGAAAATAATTTTAAACTTCACATAACATTTCACTAAAGCTATATATGAATTGCTTTTAAACATTCAGATGAATCAAACTACTTTTGCAGAGAGGCCTATTAAAGTTTATCATCAGCTAGCAGTTGAGCTAAAAGAAATAGGATGCAAATAGTTTTTGCCATGATTTACAACTTACCCATTAGTTTCTCAACAGGGTAAACTGAACTTCTATATGCCTAGTGAGTTTGAAGTCAGTTGCCTTGGGCTAGCAATTAACCATTTTCCAAGGCCTGAGTGTTTAATGGGAATGAAACATGTCATAAGATTGATGAAGACCATAAATAATAGGAATATTTTTAATATGGTAAAAAAAACTTCACAAACTTTATTTTCCCACACCTGCCT
>NW_003852412.1:25453419-25468168 GCF_000181295.1 Otolemur garnettii
ATTTTTAGATTATTATTATGATAATATGTGTGATACATCTGAGAAAGGGAAGAAAAATAGTGGTCTGGAAAAATGCAATATTAATATTTATAAAGGTGAGTTGTATGAAATCTCAATTTTAGCTAATTTGGCTTCAGAGGATAAAAGATCACCCCTTAGGCATGATTTGTCCATTTCTGCTCTTTCACCTAACATTTTAACCATCACTTTATAAATGAGATGTTGCCTTTTCATGATTTCTCAGATAAGTATAAAAACAAAACTGAATATTTTACTATTGAAAGGAAATTGTACTGCTGTCAGATTTCCCAAAAACAAATATTATGGAGATTTTTTTCTGAAACCGTGTATGGAGGATGGTAATAAACTTACTACAATACATATTTCATGCAGAGGAAAGGAGAGAGTATATCATTTACTTTTTACTTAAAAGTGCTCAGAAGAAGAGAGACTAGTAAATCCATGAACCTTAAATAGTTAAATCCCTTTTTTCTCAGCAAATGTGTAATACTTTTGAAGTCAGCAGATGTGCTCTCTGTACAAATATAGAACATTAGTGTCAATTGTCTAAAGATAAATAAAAATGTGCATTTCAACTGAAAAGCTTTTATTAAGTGTATATACCTTAGAATGGAAGTACTATTTCGTTTATGTGAAGTCAGTGTTTTCTGATAAAGATTTTAAAAATTGAGATGGGATGGGAATTTTGCATGGGAAAAGAGCTTGCATCACCACATTTAAATTAATCCACAGTATTTTGAGAATGAATAAAAATCCATTTTTGTATCCCATTTATCATTGAATAAGGTCACGACCTCTTCGAAAATTACATAATACATGTTATTTATGCCACAAAACCTTTTTGATCTTTGGTTGACTTGGTGTTTTGACCTTGCCACAGAATACAAAGCATTTGTGTTAACTGATGGAGAGGTCACTGAGTTTACAGCACAGTTTGGGTGTTTTATTTTAATAGTTCAATAATAAGGTGAAGGAGAACACTCCCGAGAGTGACCATAACAGCTTTATTGCCTTTTTATTATTAAGACCTCTTAAGATAATTGTTTGCAAAATCATAATATGATCTTTATAGAACTTCTAGACTGAACATAGATTTATGCTGCTCATGATTCCCTCTCTGTGGCTCTGTATCTGGTAATCTTCATTAAGCTTGTTATATTTAAAACCTCTTAAAAGGCAGATATAGCATGTATTGCTTGACTAGATACCTAGCCCATATTTTTTCTCCTGATGATAAACTTATGATTCTATTCCTCCTCAGACTAACTACATTTAAATGTTTTAATTATGTTCATATGTTGATGTTATTTTTATTTAACCATATTGTATTTTATAGGTAAAAAAATATTTATAGATCTATACCAGGTAATTTCATGAAAATACATTTCAATCAGACTTGCTACTATTGAAGCCTCATATAGGCAGTGAAAATCTTAGACAAACCCAAAGAAAACAGCAATATGATTTTCTAGAGGGTCTAATCATCTCTACAAAATATCTAAATGTTTGACTTCTAAAATGTGGTCTATAAGGTAGATTAAATTTCCTTAAAGTCATTCAGAGTCTAGATGATGTTAAAATTTTATTTTTTCTAAATATTATCTGTGACAGTTAATGATCACTTTACTTACACTAGTCAAGCCTAATGAAGGCTTTATAAACATTGGGATTCATGATGCTACCCTTTAGAAAGCTATTTCATTTACTCTCAAAGTTTCAAATGTGAAAGAAAAAGCTCACAACTGAAGGAGGAAACAGTATATTAAGAAATTTGGAGTGTAAAACTTCTTTACATTTAGTTAGCTGTTTTTTTTTTTTTTTTTTTTTGGTTATTAGTCATTATACCTTGATGGACTTTATTTACACAAAACCATGGTAAGAATTTTGGCCATTTGTTTTTTTAAAAAAGAGGGTCTTGGGCAGTGCCTGTGGCTCAAAGGAGTAGGGCTCCGGCCCCATATACTGGAGGTGGCGGTTCAAACCCAGCCCCAGCCAAAAAAAAAAAAAAAAAGAGAGAGAGAGTCTTCTTATGGATAAGTTTTCTATATTCTCTACAAATTTACTTCAAATACTTTGTAATAATTTACCAAAATAAAAAAGAACAAATTTCATTATTGTCATCTTTTAAAGTGAAATTAATTGATGTGTATCATGTAAAAATACACTGAAGTGTGCTGACTGTTGGGGTTTGACAAATTTGTACTATGATTTGTAAACATCATCAGAATCAAGATATTGGATATGTTCATCAACTTAAAGGGTAAACTTGTTACACTTGGGAGTCAATTTTCTCAATTTCTGGAGTTAGAAAACCATTGATCTGATTTCTATCATTATAAAGCAGTTAAGCCTGGGCAAAAATATCATATAAATGAATTATGGAATTTTTATTCATTTGGTCTGGGCTTTTCTTCTGAAAATGATTTTTTTGAGATATAGCCAAATTTTTCCAATAATCACTAGTTTTTAAATTTATAATTAGTGTTGCATTGCCTTAATATCCAAAGTTTATTCATTTATTCACTAACAGAAATTTAGTTTGCCTTCACTGTATAGCTATTGGGAAAAGTACTGCTTTAAGCATTCATGCATGAGGCTTTGGGTCGCTATAACTATTGGGTAGGTGGCTAGGAGTGGAAATCATATGCTTTTTGATTTCTTTCAGCAATGTTTTGTAATTTTCATGTGAAGATGCTGAGATGAAACGTATCTGGAAACAACATACGTACTTTTAATTATATTTCCTGATTCAATTTGCCATTTGTGTGTGTGTGTGTGTGTGTGGACTATCTTTATAAGTTCTATAGGTTCCTTTTCTTGCAATGTCCTTGCCTGACTTTTGCATCTAAGTTGTCTTTTTCTGATTTTTGTTTTAAGGTAATTTAAGTGATCTCCAAAATTGACTAGAGAAATATTTGCTGCCCTCTACTTTCAGAAAGCATTGGGAAAATAGGAAAAATCACCTATTTTAATATTTGATGGAAATTATGTGGTTCTAGGATTGTATTTTTCAGAAACCATTTTTAATTACAAGCTTGTGGGAATAGTTACATTTACTAATTATCTTTATACCTATTTCAGTAATGTTTGTCTCTCTAGGAATTTTTCTATTCCATTTGCATTGTTGAATTTATTAGTGTTAATTGTGCATAATAGTTCTCCTGTATCATTACAACAGTCATAGATCCTGGAGGATAACCCTTTTTTTCATTTCTATATTAGTAATTTTTGCCTGTTTTTCCCTTGTTCAGCTTAAACACATGTTAATTATGATTTTCAAAGAAACAACTTTTAGTTTTATTTGTTTGTTTCTGTTTATTCCCTTGTCTAGTCCATTGCTGTAAGTTCTTCATTACTTGGGTCCTTCTACTTATCTTGCAATTAATTTTTCCTTTCATACCATCATTTGTTAAAGTAAAAGCTTACATTACTGATTTTAGACATTTATTTATTTCCAATGTAATTACTTAAAGATAAAATTTCTTCTTAAACATTATTTTAACTTCATACTATAAATTTTTATACAGAGTGATTTCATAATCTTCTCAAAGTATTTTCTGACATTTATTGTATTTTTTTTTACCATGAGCATTTTATATCTATATATTGCTTAATTTCCAATTTGGGGGACTTTCAATTTTGTTATTTCTTTTTTTTTTATTGATGGTAACTATGTATATAAATGCACTTCTGGGGTACAGTGTGGGGTTTTCACACACAATCCGAAATACTTCCATCAAACTGGTCAACACAGCCTTCATGCCATTTTCTCAGTTATTATTTTAAAATGTTCACATTCTACTCTTAGAAAAATTCACTTGTACCCCTATAAGATAAACCTCAGAAGTGATCCCTCCAAATTCCCTCCCTCTACCCATTCCCCCCTCCCTTCTCCCTCCCCTCTCCCCATATTCTTAGGCTATTTGGTTATAGCTTTCATATAAAAGGTATAAATTAGTTTCATAATAGGGATGTGTACATTGGATACTTTTTCCTCCATTCCTGTGATACTTTGCTAAGAAGAACATTCTCCAGCTCCATCCATGTGAACATGAAGGACGTAAAGTCTCCATCCTTCTTAATGGCTGCATAGTATTCCATGGTGTACATATACCACAGTTTGTTGATCCATTTGTGGATCGATGGGCACTTGGGCTTCTTCCATGACCTGGCAATTATGAATTAGGCTGCAATAAACATTCTGATACAAATGTCTTTGTTGTAATGCGATTTTTGGTCATCTGGGAATATACCCAACAAAGGAATTGCAGGGCAATTTTGTTATTTCTCATACAATTCCATTATCATCAAAGCAAATGATCTCCCTAATATCAATCTTTTTGATGTATTTAGTTATTTTTTGACTCAACAAATATTTTATGTTGATGATTGTTTTCTGTAGAGTAACACATAATGTAGATTCTGATATTAGTGCATATAGCACTTCATAAATTCCTTGTTTTACATTCTTTAAATTGACATTTTCTATATTATTATTAGTTTTGTCTATTTGTAGTGTCAGTTACAGAGAGAAAAGATGAAGTCTCTATAATAATCATGAAATTGTCTATTTCTCTTACTTCCATACTGCTTACTATATTTTCTATTCATGCAGATACATATAGATGATGTATATTATATGTGTATATTTCAATTTCTTTTTTTCTAGATAAAAATTTACATTTGCTATTTTTTATTTATCCCTTATTATTATGGTATTTCCTTCTTTACACCCACTAATATCCCTTATTTTAATGTCAACTTTGCATGTTAATATAGCTATTCCATCTCTTCCTCTCTCTCTCTCTTTTTTTAATTGTTGGGGATTCATTGACGGTACAAAGAGCCAGGTTATGTTGATTGCATTTGTTAGACAAAGACCCTCCTATAACTGTTTCCCAACCCTCAAAGGTATACCACACACCGGGACCCCAGCCCACTCCCTCCTTTCCTCTCTCTCTTCTCCCCCATTTCCCACTGTGTACTAGGTCATTAATTGTCCTGATATCAGAATTGAGTACATAGGATTCTGGCTTCTACATTCTTGTGATGCTTTACTAAGAATAATGTATTCCACTTCCATCCAGGTTAATACAAATGATGTAAAATCTCCATGGTATACATATACCACAGCTTGTTAATCCATTCCTGGGTCGGTGGGCATTTAGGCTGTTTCCACATTTTGGCAATTATAAATTGAGTTGCAATAAATAATCTAGTGCTAGTGTTCTTATGGTAAGAAGATTTTTTTTCTTTTAGGTAGATGCCCCGTAATGGGATTTCAGGATCAAATGCAGGCCTAGTTTGACTTCTTTGAGGGTTCTCCATACTTCCTTCCAAAAAGGTTGTATTAGTTTGCAGTCCCATCAGCAATGTAAAAGTGTTCCTTTCTCTCCACATCCATGCCAGGATCTGCAGCTTTGAGATGTTGTGATGTGGGCCGTTCTTGCTGGGGTTAGTTGATATCTCAGGGTGGTTTTGATTTCCATTTCTCTAATAATTAGGGATGATGAGGACTTTTTCATATGTTTGTTAGCCATTCATGTGTCTTCTTTAGAGAAGATTCTATTCCTCTCTCTTGCCCAGTGATATAAGGGAGTTGGCTCTTTTTATATTAATTTAATTAATGGGTAGATCCCAGTTATCAAGACTTTGTCCAATTCAAAATATGCAAATATCCTTTCCTAATGGGTAGGTTGTCTATTCACTTTGGTTATTGTCTCCTTAACCTCACAGAAACTTTTCAGTTTAATTGAGTCTCATTGGTTTATTTTTGTTGTTGTTGCAGTTGCCTTGGAAGTCTTCCTCATAAAGTCTTTCCCCAGGCCAATTTCGAGTGTTTTCCTCTCGAAATTTTTATTGTTTCATGACTTAGATTTAGGTCTTTTTTCCATCTTAAAACAATTTTTGTCTGTGGAGAAAGGTCCAATTTCAGTCTTTTACATGTGGATATCCCGTTCTCCCAGCACCATTGATTGAATAGGAATTCTTTCCCCCTATGTATGTTCCTGTTTGGTTTATCAAAGATTAGGTAGCTATAAGATGTTAGTTTCATCTCCTGGTCGTCTATTCAGTTCCAGAAGTCTATGTCTCTATTTTTGTCCCAATACCATGCTGTTTTCATCATGATGGCCTTGTTGTACAGCCCAAAGTCTGGTAGGCTATCTCCCCCCACTTTGTTTTTATTACTAAGAATTGCCTTGATTATATGGGTTTTTTTTCTGGTTCCATACAAAATGAATAATTATTTTTTCCAAATCTTGAAAGAATTATGATTGTATTTTAATAGGGATGGCATTGAATCTGTAGATTACACTGGAAAGTACAGACATTTTAGCAATGTTGATTCTTCCCATCCATGAACATGGTGTGTTCTTCCATTTGTTAATATCTTCTGATATTTATTTTCTTAGGGGTTCATAGTTTTCTTTATAGAATTCCTTCACCTCTGTTGTTAGGTATATTCCTAAGAGTTTTATTTTCTTTGAAACTATGGTGAAGGGAGTTGTGTCTTTAGTTAGCCTCTCATCTTGGCTATTATTGGCATATACAAAGACTACTGACTTGTGGACACTGATTTTATATCCTGAGACATTATTATATTTTTTGATGACTTCCAGGAGTCTTGTGGTTGAGTCTTAGAGTTCTCTAAGTATAAGATCATATCATCAGTGAAGAGGGAGAGTTTCACTTTCTCTGCCTCCATTTGGATGCCCTTTATTTCCTTCTCTTGCCTGCTTGTGGTGGCTAGAACTTCCAGGACTATATTGAATAGTAGTGGTGATAGAAGACAACCTTGTGTTATTCCAGTTCTGAGTGGAAAAGCTTTCAGTTTTATTCCATTCCATATAATATTAGCTGTGGGTTTGTCATAGATGGCTTTGATCAGTTTAAGAAATGTGCTGCCAATGCCGATATTCTTCAGAGTTCCAATTAGAAATTATGTTAAATTTTATTGACTGCTTTTTCTGCATCTATTGAGAGGATCATATGGTTTTTGTTTTTGCTTCTGTTGATATGGTGAATTACCTTATGGATTTGCATTTGTTAAACCAGCCTTGCATCCCTGGGATAAAACCTACTTGATCATAATGCCTGGAATTAATGATGTGTCACTTCAGAGAAAACTTAAAAAAGAAGGGAAGAATGGAGAAAACCTGACATAGATCAAGAATAAAATAAATTTATTTAAAATAATCTAGTAGGAATCATGATCAATGTAATGTAAAAGTTCCAAAGCTCAGACATATGGGAGGAAAAAAATTTTCAATTTTTTTCTAGCAAAAGAATATAGCAAGTAGCAAGCAATCTTGCAAACAGTAAGAAAAGAAATGAAAAAGCAGAAAAAGCTACATCAACTAAATACAAAGCTAAATAATTATTGCATTTATTCATATTAGAAAAAATGTACTTTGAGATAAAAATTATTGATTTTCGTTAACAATAAAAACTATAATTAATCTAGAGATGGTACATCAAAAATTCATTTACTTAATAATAATAAACATTAGGAGAGAAAATATTGAGAGAATTCCAGAGATGTTGACAGATTTACCCTCAGAACTCAAAGTTTAAATTATCTTCCCAGATTTTAGTAGATCAAGAAATCAATAGTGAGAGGACTTTTAATTTTTTAAAAATAAGCTAATCAAGATAAAAAATATTTTGCAGCATAGAGAGAATATTCCTAAAAATTTGACTATATGCTGTTGCATACAATAAACATTGACAAAAATCAAAGAATCTTTATCATATGAACATTCTTCTGTGACTATGAAATAAATTTAGTATTTAGTTATGAAAGATCTTTAAAAATTTATATATATTTCAAAGTATATACTTCTGAACTTCATTTCAGAAGATACATTTAAATTCAATATAGATATATACAATAATATAAACACTTCATATGAAATTTGTAGTATTATACTTAAGTGGCACTTCAAGGGAAATTTATAGCCTTACATAATCACCTTACTAAAGTAATTGTTTCATTAAAATATAGAAAACATTACTAAAACAACAATAAAAATGACAGATTGAACCCACATTATGTACAATGAAATTATCAGGGGGAAAAAAAAAGAACAGATTGCAAGGAATTGGAAAGTAAACTTGTCTGGGCATGGAGGCTCGCCTCTAATCCTAGTATTCTGGGAGAACAAGGCAGGACAATCTTTTGAGCTTAAAGACCCAAATATCATCACTACTAAAAACAGAAAATATTAGCCAGGCATTTAAGCAGCTGCCCGAAGTTCTAACTGATCAGGAGGACCACTTGAACACAGAAGTTTGAGGTTGCTGTGAGCTAGGCTGATGCCAGGGCACTCTAACCTGGGCCCCAGAGTGAGACTCTGAATCAAACAAATAAACAAATGAACAACAACAACAAAATATTAGAATGGAGTAGAACCATAAAGTCAAATATTAGTTCTTTATATAATTAATAAAGTAGAGAAATCTACAAAAAGAGTAAGCTGAGCTAAAAAGTAGACACAAATAAACAATATTATGAATGTCAGTGACATAAGCACAGATTAGAAAAATATACATAAAACATTTTAGAAAATTTTCCCAAATCATGAAAATTTGGTTTAATAGATATTTTCCTAGAATAAAATTCAGCTTATTTACATAAAAATAAAGTTATTGAATGTATCTGTGTCATTAAAAATTAAATCAATATTTAAAAATTAATAAATTCATTTCATAAAATAAAGCCATTAGTTCTACACAGTTGTTATTGAGTATTAAAGATGGTCAAAAAAATCAATGACTCTAATTTTCTACCCTTTGTTAAGCAACAGAAAAATAGATTTTAAAATTATTTTAAGTACTTCTATGTACATTCGGATCAGAACAATACAGACACTAAGCCTTAGTATTTTCATTTACAATTATAGATGTAAAATATTATTTATCATCAATATGTAATGTCAGACATTTCATGATAAGCTTCCTGTATTAAATGGGTGAATTTCTAGGTTATTGTTATATTCTATTGATTTGGCTGTCCCTTTGTTAATAGTATTATGTTAAATGATTATAGTTTTTATAGTGAGATAACTGTTATCGCTACCTTATTCTAAAATTATCTTGGGTATTCTTGAACCTTATATTTTTATATCAATTACATTGTATTGGCTTGCGAAGTTTTTTTTTTTTTAAATTACACTGATTATGGAATTTTTATATTCTTGAATATGATTTTTTTCTCTTATTTATTATTGTGACTGCTATCATATTTTCTGTCACTGTTGTACAGTAATTCAGTGTTATCTAGAGATACTGCTAAAATTCATGATTGTTTTCTGTAATTTGTATTTTTCATTCATCATTTCAAAATATGAAAGTACATTTCTTACTTTCAAATTCTTATATATATATACTAGGACTTCTTTTCAATATTGAATAGAAGTTGTGACAATGAGCTTCCTTTCTCTTGATGCTAATTTTGAAGGAAAGGCATCACTAAAAATAATATCTGGAATTACAACTTTCTTGAGTTTAAAAAGTTTCATGTATAGCTAGTTTTTGTGCTTTAGCATGAATAGATGTTGAATTTTAATAAATATATTTTTCCATATTTTTTTCTGTTAAATAAGGGGAAAAGAATATTATTTCCTAATGATAAATTGTTTCCACATTTCTAGAATATTCCTAATTTTATGAAAATAATATACTATTAATAATTAATTGACTTAGTATTCAATACTTTTATACACTTTTACATTTTAAATATAAATAATTTCTTTCTATCTTAATCATCACATCTATCTTATCATGCTTATAAAATGAAAGGCCTTGGAAGTAAAATTCTGTAGTCTGAATTTCACGGATAGAGGAAAGTACCAACGAATTACTATTGAGTAAAATGGTCTCCTACTTTATTAATAAACCCCATATATTGTTTTTAAAATGACACAATTAAATTAATGTTATCTTGTCCTCCAAAGTACCATCTAACCTGCTGAGTAAACAAATCTATGATAGAAAGGAAATCCTACAATGAATGTAGTTCTAATTAAGAAGATGATAAGTTAATAATGATATTACTGATTTGCATATCAAACACTTCTAGTTCTTTAGATAAGAAAAGAAGAAAGGAAGAGAGCAATAAGAAAGCAATGCAAACTTGCAAATTCAGCACTGCAGTTCTGTTTATTATTGTAACAATGCCGTCATGCCAACAGTGACCACCACACTAAGATTTTTTCCATGTAAGTAACAGGTAGCACAACTTTCATAGACTAGATATCTGGTACACAGCCAATAATCTCTTTTGGTGGTTTTTTTTTTTTTTGAGACGGAGCCTCAAGCTATCCCCCTGGGTAGAGTGCCATGGCATCACCCTCACAGCAACCTCCAACTCCTGGGCTCAAGTGAGTCTCCTGCCTCAGCCTCCCAAGTAGCTGGGACTACACGCGCCCGCCACAACCCCCGGCCATTTTTTGGTTGCAGCCATCATTGTTGTTTGGAGAGCCTGGGCTGGGGATTCGAACCTGCCACCTTAGGTGTATGTGGCTGGCTCCTTAGCGGCTTGAGCCACAGGCGCCGAGCCTCTTTTGGTGTTTAAATAAATTAATGCACAATAAAATGTCTAAAGCACATGTTTTCAATCAATTTAGCAATTTTTGATACCAAAAGTACTTAATTTCTATTATGAAGAATTGGTGAAATTGACTTTTGGAAACATTTATTATGTCCTGTATTAATATTATTTTCAATTACAGGATATTTCTAAGACATTATCAAATAATATACTGAAGATAAACAATGTTATTTATTTTCAGAGATAGAGTCTCATTTTATCACCCTCAGTAGAGTGCTGTGGCGTCACAGCTCACAGCTACCTCCAGCTCTTGGGTTCAGACAATTCTCTTCCCTCAGCCTCTTGAGTAGTTGGGACTACAGGCGTCCTCCACAATGTCCAGCTATTTTTTGTTGCAGTTTGGCTGGGGCCAACCTGCCACCCTCGGTATATTGGGCCAGCACCTTACCCACTGAGCTACAGGTGCTGCCAAAGAATGTTATTTTTATCCAAACTTAAGTATTTCTTAATTTAGTATAGAGTTAGAGTATCAGATGCATGCCTATAACTAGAAGTTTGGACCAGTTACTATATTCCCTCTGGATTCAATTTTTGCCTGTCTTATTCTACAGTAAAAAATGCAAACTGGACTACTTGGGAGGCTGAGGCAGGAGAATCACTGAGACCAAGAGTTATGGGCTATGATGCAATGGCACTCTACAAAGTGATCTATGATGCAGTGGCACTCTACAAAGGGTGCCCAAATGAGACTCTGTCTCAAAAAAAAAAAAAATGTGAACTGGAAATTATCACAAGAAAAATACATTCCTTGGGAAAAGTTTAAGAATAAAGAGATGGTATGTACAGAGAGAGGAGAGAGAGACAAAGCCTTTGTAAATAAATATATAGAATTCCAATAAAAGAAGGCAAAAGCAAAGTATTTAGAAATGAATGTGGCAGCACCCTGAAGTATAATTTTTATTTAACCTCTGTGTGTAAAGGATCATTCTCCCTGAGAGTTACACTGTGGAAGGTTCATAACATCATTTACTCCTGAGTTATCTACACATGTACGAGACACATGTGCACTTATTTTTTAGAGCACCACTTCCCATCTAATGAAACTTCAAGGGAGTAGTTAATTTAATAATTAAATATAAAGTGTTTGGAAACTTAGAAATGGTAAAGCACAATGAGCCTGTGTTAGATAACATTGTCCTTAAACCATAAGGACAGGTTCTTTAAAAAGGAAAGGCAGGGTAGCACCTGTGGCTCAAAGGAGTAGGGCACTGGCCCCATATGGCGGAGGTGGCGGGTTCAAACCCAGCCCCTGCCAAAAACTGCAAAAAAAAAAAAAAAAAAAAAGGAAAGGTGTTGATTGAGTGAATGAGAATGTTTAGATCTAGCTCTAAATCTTTGATTCACTAGTGCTGTGACTCAAATCTCAATTTTCATCAGCTTTAGTTTGTTTATCCACAAATTGGATGAATTATTCAATGGCAATCATTGAAATATTCAATAAAAATCTATAACTTGTAGCATCAAATCTCTAAGAAAGTCTAGAATGAATATAAAAACATGAAATCTATTCTTTTCTTTCTCTGATCAGTTCACATAATTGAAAGTAAAGAGTGGAACTGTTTGGAGATTATCCATATCTAAACATGGTCAAAAAGAGGAAATTATAAATTCACTTATACTCAAATATTTTTTTCAAACGAGTGAAACTAACTACTGCAAAAAAAATTATAACATAGTGTCAAGATATATCTATGAAAAATATTACTTGAAATGAGGAAAATGATAAAATAGAACCATCTACAATAGTCAGGCTATGCAAATCTTGTTAGGAGCTTGCAGGTGTAAAAATAAACCTGAAAAGTGGAGCAAATTTTCCAGCTTGAAATTAGAAATGTGGCCCATGTCCATTCTTTAGAAAACTGATCGTTGTTTTTATTTAAAAGCAGACATCTGTAGCCACTCCACAGATGATGAGAATTGTGATCAGAAACACAGCATATGGTGGCAAGTGATGAATCTGAGGAGACACAGCTAAGTTTAGATCTAACTAAAATTTCTAGGTTTCACTTTAAAAGTAAATGTAAGAACCATTCTGGCGTCATTTATCATCACATGAAGTGAATATATGATGTTCTCATTTTTAACTGGTCCTTTAAAATAGAACTGTAATTGTTAAGCATACTTTCTATCTGAACTTCCTATTTGGTCTTTCAAAAAATTCCTTTTTTTTGTTTTATGATGATAGATATACCAAAACAAGACTAAAAATAAGAGAAAAATAAATATAAATATGTTTATATATTACATATAATTTTGATGAAATATACAGGTATAAAACTCATCACATATAAGTAGATTAAAATTTTACTTATGTAGGAAAGGAATCCTGATAAAATTTGGATAATTAATTAGCTTTTATGATTATGTCCCATGTTCTACACAAATCTGATGATATTCATTCATCCAGTCATGAATATCATCATGTATACAATTGAATTGTATACATAATTTAAAATTTATCATTTTTTAATCCTGGAGGCTATTTCTTTTATAGGACAAGTGTAGAATCAAAAATCAAGGGGTCAGGCAGGCTGGGTTTGTTTTTTTTTTTTGTTTTGGAGGGCTTTCTGTTTGCTTTTGTTTGTCTCTTTCTTTCTTTTCTTCTTTTTCTTCTTTATTTTATTTTATTTTTTGAGACATTCTCACTGTGCCGCCCTGAGCATGGTGTCATAACTCAAACTTTTGGGTTCAAGTGATCCCCCTGCCTCAGGTTCTCGAGTAGCTGAGACTACATATTTCCACCACAACTGTGACTAATTTTTCTATTTTTAGCAGAGACCAGGCCTCACTTTTGTTCAGGCTGGTCTGGAACTCCTGAGCTCAGACAATGCACCAGCCTCAGCCTCCAGGAATGCTAAGGTTGAGCATGTGAGTCGCCCTGACCTTGGCCCAAGTGGGCTTCTTATTTGGAGGCTCTAGAGAAGAATCTGATTCTCAGTTTCTAGGTACCTTTCCTAAGACATCTTTGCCCATTTCTCAACGAGCAGCAGTGTATCAGATTTTCCTCTTGCTTCCAATCTCTTTCACTCTTGCTACCAGCTGGAGAAAACTCCAGTGCTTTTACACAGCTTGGGTGATTAGATTAGGGCCATGCTGATAAACTGCCTATTTTAAGGACAGCTAACTAGTAACCTTAATGATATTTGCAGAATTCCTTTTGCCATGTATGAATTTATTAGAGCAAGACCAGGGGATGAAGATCATAAAGGCTATTTTAGAATTTTGCAAATCACACCCATGCAATGGCCATGTGAGGATCTATGGGGGGGGTCACTTCTGTGGGGGATGGGTCAGGGTAATCAAAACCGACAGGAAGAAACATTGTCCAGCAGTATTGAAAAATGTTTTACTAACACATGCAGGTGCATTATTATTTATTATATGTAGTTACTCTCAAATAATAGCTTCATAAATGAATATTAAATGAGCCAATAAACCAAGTGTCATTGGAGACAAAGACCTTATCTTATGTATATCTGTTTCCCCTACTGTCAGGATGATTGCAGGACATTAATTTAGTGATTTTTTTCCTAAGACAAACCATCACTTACTGCATTATTAAATAAAACTTATGTTTTTCAAATATGATTTGTCTTATTTCATTAAGAACAGTATTTCGTTCATTATAGAATGCTTTTGCTACATCAATATTTAATTTTTGTTTTTAAATTTTGTTATTTTAAATTTGTTTTCATTTGTTGTCAATTATTTGCTGGATGTTTAGAAATTTTAATTTATTATAGTATTGTTGTTTTACAATTTTCTTTTTCTATATGGTATAAAAATTTGCCTTGAATATAATTAAAAACTATGATTACATCAAAAAGTAAGGTTTTTTTTCTTTAAAAATCTAGGTTATGATGGCACCTGTGGCTCAGTGAGTAGGGCGCTGGCCCCATATACCGAGGGTGGCGTGTTCAAACCTGGCTCCAGGCCAAATCACAACAAAAAAATAGCCGGGCATTTTGGTGAGTGCCTGTAGTCCTAGCTACACAGGAGTCTGAGGCAAGAGAATCATCTAAGCCCAAGAACTGGAGGTTGCTGTAAGCTGTGATGCCATGGCACTCTACTGAGGGTGAGAAAGTGAGACTCTGTCTCAAAAAAAAAAAAAAAAAA
>NW_003852412.1:25468188-25552581 GCF_000181295.1 Otolemur garnettii
AGAAAATCCAGGTTATGGGTGGTGCCTGTGGCTCAAAGGGGTAGGGCACTGGCCCCATATGCCAGAGAAGGAGCGTTCAAACCCAGCTCCAGCCAAAAACCACCAAAAAAAAAAAAAAAAAAATCCAGGTTATTTAGGGGCCAGCTTAAAGTAGGTGTCTTACTCTCTACACTTGTCCTATAAAAGAAAAAGCCATTTTTAAAAAAACTCATTGTTAAGCTTTATATTTTATTATGTGAAATATGGAAAGTACAAACTTTAAAAAAATTTCCACACATGATCCTACAGTCCAAGACTGTGCTGAAGAAGCAATCACTCTCAGTCTGAGAAGATACATTTCAGATTCAGGGATTAAAAAGCTGCCTTTATGCTGCTGTTTTTCTAACATGCACAGAATTTGATACTTTTGAAGCTACAGAGAAATGCCGATTTTCTCATTTAACTCTTCTATTATATAAAGTATGTGATCTAAGTGGTAGGAATATACATTTACCACATACAATGAAAACAGAAGGTAGCACTTCACCACTTTTATTTGTCTTGATTTAATTCACTGAAAGAAGTTATATGCATATTTGTTTGGAGGCAAAGAGCTGAGCTTTATAGAATAATCATGGAAAGCTCTATTCTGGTTAGTAGAAGCGTACTTTTCTTGGGAAATGCGTAGTTTAGACTTTAGAAGGACAGCTTTCCTTCATCGTAGTTATCTACGTGATTTATTGCAGTCCATCACTCAAAAGCATTTCCTTTTGAATTTCAGCCTCAGAAGTCACAATTTCCATTTGAATCTTTTAGAATCACACTCACAAACTTCTTATATATCATCTCTCTTCTCATCCTATGTTGCCTTGACAAAATTAATGGCAAAATACTAAGATATTTCATGCACCTGCCCCTTACTGAGAATTTCTGAATTCTGTGAGCATCTGTTTCCTGTTGTTGCTAAAGAGCAAGAAACCCTTTCATGAGTAGTGAGAGGCGAGAGGATAGACTTCTCAATGTTATAAGCAATTACCCAATAGAATTTCATGTGTAATTCTCATTATTAGGGGATTTCAATTAGCTGATAGGCGAGATTTTTCTCCTCTAAACAATGAGGCAGATTGGAGGACTTTCTGAAATTTCTTACATGTGTTTTCCAAAAGAATATTTTACTTATACTGAATGATTCCTTTCATTGACTATTATTTTACATGCAAACAAGAAAGAAGATAAATGTTATTTAACATAAATGTCAAAGAATGTGTGAATATTTTATGAAGTTACAATAATTGATAAATCTAGAAGAGAACAAATCAAACTGAAGATAGTTATCTGTGGGTAATTCTATAAAAATATAATCCTAGTCTACTCAAAAAAAGTGCTTATATAAAAAAATGGCCAAATAAGAATAAATTTTATATAAGATTTTATCATTTTCTCCACTTAGTTGAACTCCACTAGAGTCCTTTTTTTATGTCACAGGAAGGAAAATGTGACCATTACTGTCATTCTTTTTTTTTTTTCTGTTGGTGAAAATTGCAATACAAAATAGGTAATGCAACTCTACTGCCGCCCGTGAACAGTAGCACCTCGGCATATCCCTACATGAAAGCTTATCTTACTATCACTTAAGGGGCTCATTACCCTTTTATGAGGCTTCCATGCTGCTTTACAAATATAGCTCTCTAGTAACATTATGGAAGCGTCATTATTCTTGCCAGTGGCATTTTTTAAAGCAAGGAAAAACTAGTTTGAAAATAACTTCCTTAGTGTTCTTAGTCTTTTGTGCTATGCTAATATTTTCCCACACTTTTGTCGAATTCTTAGTTTTATTTTAGCTTTTCCACCATCTGGAAGTTATTAAAATGTGAGAAAGTATGTATAATTCTGATTTAATTGTTGAGATAAGAAACTTCTTTGGATCATCTTTACTAGAACAGGAAAAATTCAGGTCCATTTCTACATTGGAACCCATGGAGGTTCAACATTAACATTAGTTTAACATCAACACCATTTTGATTCAAATATCAGAGCAGATTAATTTTTAGGGGAAAAAATTGAATTTAGAACAAAGATAAATTACATTAGCAGTTATGCAGGTATATGGCAAATTCTAATGCAAGGTCTGTCCTAAGTTTTTGCTATTAATAAAAACTAAAACATGAAAATTTGTGAGTGACTTAGTTTTCATACAGAGAAAAAGATTCAAGGCCGTTTGTATACTATAACTATCCTCACTATAGCATATGATGTTTTACTTTAATGAGAAAGTTGATGATTAATTTACAGTAAAATCGTGGGAATTAACCAGAACTTTGAAGGAATGTGTCTTACAAGTAAATATTATTTCACTCGGTAACATAGAGTGCAAGAGTGCAAACAGAACTGACTCATTGAATAGTATACTAAATTCTCTGATTCAGGGTACCTCAATTTAAAACATTCCCATTGACTCTCTTTTTAGAAAAAAAATTTAAACTGTCAATAATCAGACAGTTATTTTTACAAGTAAAAGTCAATGGGAGACTTTTATGAGATGTAATTTTGTGTATTTTTATAAGGAATAAGCATGACTTCTAGAATTAAGGTGGTAATGTCCTAAATATAAAAGAATGAACAGCTAAGAAATTAACTTCCTCTACGGCTCTAGAAAACTCACTTTATGGTTATTTTCGTCATTCTTGCCCAGAAACTGTTAACATCCAACAACTGTTTTAAAATATGAATAAAATTAAATGATTCAATGGCATTAATCAATCTTCTCTTTAATCAATACCAACCAGACTGCAATATTTCTAAAAAGAAAATAAAGATTTTTCTATACATGATTGGAAAAGGATCTCCAAGGGCTACCTGTTCAACTTCATTTATTTATTTATGTTTGGCTGGCCCTGATTTGAACCAAGATGTATGCCAGGGCAGCTGGGGCTAGATGATACCACAGGGATATGAAAAATTCATAACTATAAACTATCAGGTAATGAATAACAAATGTAGTCACTATTTTGTACATTATGTGACAGTTAGTTATCAAATGCTACATGTCTTTTTCTTACAGTGAAATCTTATTATAAAAGTATTAATAGAGATTTTATTACCCACCCAGGAACTTCTAGAAGGCTAGATGAGACATTCTAAAGGAAGCCATTCTCACTTATTATGCAATGTTGATGTTAGGATTCTAAACACAATTTGGAATTTTATAATGAAACATAAAAATGTGTCAAGTAAATTTGTCTCAAGTTTCAAATTTCCAGATGGACAAACAAGGCACCTGTATATTTGGTCCAATTAATTCTGTGTTATAATATGCTAATCCAATTTTATTTTAATTGGATTTGAAGTTATATTTTTGAAAGCTTTAGACAATTTTCTTTGCAATTCTTCTGAAGAAAGAAGAATGATATGGGGTCATTTTTTAACTAAATAATTACTGGCAAAAATCAATGTTCTCTTTGGAGAAAAGTCTTGATATGCATACAATTGACATATGTAAAGTTGCATTTCTCTTCCACTAACTCTGCGCATTCCAAGTGATCCTTCTACATCTTAATCTCTCTCTTCATGGGTGGAATAACATATGTTCGGTTTTGAAAAAATCATAGAGAGAAAAAAAAAACTGCTCAACACTTTCAGCTACTTGGTACTATTATACAATTGTCTGATTTATATATTAGTCCCTTGTTAATGGAGTTTTAGGATAACCAAGCATTTTTTGCACACAAAGTATCAGTGCACAGTATCTTGGTGCCACCTGCATATAGATAAAGATAAAGAGCTGTGTAGCAAAACCAAGCCTCACAATTCTCATATTTCAGAGAACCGGCTTTCCAGGAAACAAAATACAACCAGATTTTAATACACTGTGTTAAGATGATTTGTGCTTATCTGGCTTCCTGTTCTGTAAACCCTGCATGCAGAGGATGCTACCGGGAGCATAGGTAGCAGGCTCTTTTTCTGAGGTCATTCGGGATGGCTGGGACGAGGCAGCCCAGCAAAGCCGAGGATGTTGAAGTAGCAGCATTGCTGCAGACGTGACAGGAGCAGAGGGAATCACAGCGGCCTTAGGGTAGAACAGCAGAAGGGTTGCGGGGACCTACTAGTGACAGAACATGGGGGTGAGGAACGGGGAGTCCAAAGGCACACAAAGCTCAGGTCTAGAAGGTGTTTGAGTTTCTTGCTTCGGGATGCGCTCAAAAAGGGCTAGTTACTGTGAATGTTTAGGGAAATGTGTGAACCACCTCCACAGGAGAGACATAAACACATACAACGTTAAGTACAGATAAATGTGACAGTTCAAATAAAGCAGGGGAGACACCAAATGCCGTTTTTTATTCATAATACCATGAGCCAAACACTTTATATTTGTTACTTAATTTTACCCACTTAGAAATAGCCATCATAATCGGCTGGCATGGAAACCGAGGAAAATGCGGTACGATGCTTAAGAAGACAGACACCACAGTCGGGTCCTTGGGATCTGAATCCTGTTTGTGCAACTTACTAGCAATGTGGCCTTGAATTCTTTATAGTTACAGATATACAGATAAGGGCATCATGCATCAATCCCCTTACATGAACAAGAGGATTTTCTATATAATACCACCTACTTTATTGAGTCACATTGTGGATTAAATGAGATAATACATGTAAAACATTTTAAATTGTACCTGGCACATGTCAAAGAACGGATAGTTATTATTTTTATTATGAACAAGTAACTTTCCCAAGGTCATACAGCTGTTTTGTAGTGGAGTCATGATTCGTTCTGAGTCTGGTTTCAAAGTCCAGGCTCTCTTTTCACTATCACAAGACAATGCATGATTAATTTCTAAATACATTATGAAGAGAAGATTTTCACGGAAGGTCAGAGCTATGGGAATTCATTTTAGGTGCGGACTCACAGAGACCTTTACTGAGTGAGATGTGAGGCAGGTCCCGAAAGATAAATAGTATTTTGAGAAACAAGGAGGAAAGAGGCTAGTGTCAGAGAAGTGCGAACAGGCCACTGCTGTGGCTCAGCCTGTAATCCCAGCACCCAGGGAGCAGAAGCTGGGTCTTCCTTGAATTTAGGAGTGAGACACTAGCCTGAGCAAGAGTGAGACCCCATCTCTACTAAAAATAGGAAAACTAGCCAGGCTGTTTTGGCCAGTGCCAATTGTCCCAGCAACTTAGGAGGCTGGGGTGAAAGCATCACTTAAGACCAAGAGTTTGAGGCTGCTGTGAGCTATGGTGCTATAGCACTCTACAGAGGGTGACAAAGTAAGACTCTGTCTCAAAAAAAAAGTGCAAATATCCACAAATTGATACTTTTTATTTTGAATTTCAGTAATCCTAACAATTATAGTCATACAAAATCCATTTTAAAGGAAAATATTAACCTGAACTGTCACCACTCTGATTGTGAGATGATTTTCATTGTTAATGTTATTTTCAAGTATTTATCCACAAAGTTATTATTTTAAAGCTCTGAATATGTGAAGAGTCACAGTTAAATTATTGTTTAATTTAGCATAATGTGGCATATCTTCCCTACTATAATATGTAACAATTGAAGAAAAAATTACTGAAGTTTACATATGCCAAATTTTATATGCATATATTTTGTATGTACCCACATAAATAATGATCTGTTGTCATAATATTTAAGTAAATCTCATTATTATTCAGTAATGAAAATACCTTAGCACTATCATTTGATCATAGTAGAATATTTTAAAATTTATTAATTAGGTTTGTCAGTTAAGACCATTTTTGGTTTCAAGAAAAGAGCTATATCTCTATTATAGTTAAACCAATGCATAAAGACTATTTGAATGACTCTTACAGATGTGAATCCAGTGTTCCAAAAGATCCTCTCTGTGTGACGCACAATGTAATGTTGGTAATTAAAACTCAAACCTTACTACATTAGAAATAATAATAGCTAAATTAGTGCTACAGTGTGTTTCAGGCATTATTCTAAATGTAACTTTCAATAGATTAAAGCAGTAAAAGTGATTTAATGCTACATGGTTGAGTTGCATAGTGGTAAAATAAGTCCTTTTAGTGTACCTGTCACTCAAATGGTGTACATTGTACCTGATATGTAATTTTTGATCCCTCACCCTCCTCAACCTCCCCTCTTTTTAGTCTATAATTTCCATTACACCAGTTTGTATAACCATGTATACTAATCATGGATAGACAATTAAGTTTGCCAACTCGTTCTAGAAAAAGTGCTATATACCTCATTGCTGAGATCACAAGATGGCCAACAGCGGTACTTCAATGGTGAGGTATGTAGCACTTTTCTTAGGATGAGTTCATGAACTTAATTGTCATAACTCATTGATGACAGCTCTGATGACCATTCCATTCTTTTCTTGCCTGTGTGCTCTCTCTAGCACTTCTGGAACTATGTTAAACAGAAGTGGTGAAAGTGGCCACTCTTTTGGAGGGCATGCTTTTAAATTTTCTCTGCTTGACTTGACGTTGGAGGTGGTTTTGCTGTGTATGGCTTTCATTATCTTTAGGTATGTCCCTCCTATTCACAGATTGTTGAGGTTTTTCATCAGGATGTGTTGGATTTTATCAAATGCTTTTCCTGCATTTATTTTTACAATCATATTGTTTGTGTTTTTAATTCCATTTAATTTACATTTACTGATTTATATAAATGGAGTTATCCTGCATCCCAGGGATAAACCCACTTTATCTTAGTGAATAATTTTTTGATGTCCTGGATTCAGTTTGCTAATAATTTCTTGTGTATTTTTGCATCTACATTTATGAGGAGTATTGATTTGTAGGGTTTTTTTTGTTGTTGTTGTTGCTGTTGTGTCCTTTACTGGCTTTGAAATCAGAGTGATATTGGTATTGTATAATGAGTTAGAGAAGATTCCCTCCTTCTCAGTGTTATGAAACAATTTTAAGAGGATAGATGCCAATTCTTTTGGAGGTCTGTTAGAATTTGGCTGTGAATTCATCTGGTCCTGGGCTTTTATGTTGTTGTGAGATTTCTTTTTTATTACTAATTCAGTCTCCTTACTCATTATTTATCTATTCAGGATTTTTATTTCTTCCTGATTCAGGCCTGAGACATTGTGTGTTTTCAAAAATTTTATCCTTAGTCTCTAGATTTCCTAATTTGTGCAGAGAGGTTTTCATATTACTCTCAGACGATCTTCTGTGTTCCTATGATATCAATTGTTATGTCTCTTTTTCATTTCTGATTGAGCTTACTTGAATTCTCTCTTGTAGGTTAATGTAGCTAGTAGTCTATCAATTTTATTTGCCTTTTCAATAAAACCAACTTTTTGTGTCATTAATACTTTGTATTTTTTTTCTTGCTCTGATTTTTATTTCTCGTGTTGTGCTACCTTTAAGTTTGGTTTGTTCTTGTGTTTTTGAGTTCCTTGATGCAACAATAGGTTGTTAATTTGGGACCTTTCTGTCTTTTGTTGCAGTTACTGTAAGGATCAACTTCCTTACAGCATTGCTGTTTCTATATCTCACATATTTTGGTAGCAAAACAAAGGAATTTTTGATTTCCATCTTGTTCTCATTGTGGACTCAAAGATTGTTCAGCAGTTGGTTCTTTATAATTCATGTATTTGTGTGATTTTGAGAGTTCTTATAATTAATTTCAAGTTTTATTACATTGAGTTTTATTCCATCTTTCTAACAAGATGCATGGTTTTAGTTTGATTTTTTAAATGCTGAGAATTATTTCGTGGCCTAACATACATTCTGTCTTGGAAAATGTCCCATGTACTGACACTAAGAATGAATGTTCTGTGATTGTTGTATATAGAATGTTCTGTAAATGTCTTTGAGTTCCATTTGTTCTAGAGTCCTGTATAAGTTCAGTGTTTCTTTGTTGATTTTCTGCCTCAGTGATCTGTCCAATCTTGTCAATGGAGGAGCAAAGTCTCTGACTATTATTATGTTATTGTTTACTTCATTTCTTAGCTGTAGTAGTATATGTTTTATGAATTGGGAAGCTCTGGTGGTAGGTGCATATATGTTTAGATTGTCATATCTTCTTATTGAATTGATCCCTTTATTATTGGATAATAGCCGTCTTTCCATTTTTTTTTTTATCATTGTAGCTTTAAAATCTGTTTTATCTGACATAAGGCTAGTTACTCTTTCCTGCCCTTGATTCCATTTGCATAGAACACTTTTTTCCCACATCCTTACCTTGAGTCCATGAGACTCTTTATGAGCTGAATGTGTTTCTTAGAGACAGCGTATTTTAGGTTACGTTTTATTATCTGAACTGCCAATGTATATATTTTTTTATTTGGCACATTTAGACCACTTATACTCAATGTTAATATTGATAAGTGTAATACCATGTTGATTGCTGACATTTGCTTTGTATTCTGTCTTGTAAGAGCTGTGAGTTTTCACTTTTGATTGATTTTATAGTGGTGAGTATTCTTTTTGGTGTTTAGAGTACTTTTGACTATTTCTTATGGGGGGTGTCTAGTGGTGATATATTCCTTTAGCATTTGCTTGCTTGGGAAAGACTTTATTTCTCCTTCATTTATGAAATTTAGTTTTGCTGTATACAATATTCTTGGTCAACAGATATTCTGTTTAAACAGACTACAGACGGGTCACCAATCCTTCCTGGCTTGTAGGGTCTCTGCTGAGGCAATTGCTAAGAAATCTGCTATTCTTGCTGTAGTCTGATGGGTTTTCCTTTGTAAGTTACTTGATGTGCTCATCTGGCAGTTTGTAGGATTATCTTTTCACTTTCACTTTGGTCAGTCTGATGACTATGTGCATTGATCATATATGGACTGAATCTTCCAGGAATTTGATGACCTTCTTATTTCTAAATGTCTAAATCTCCCCAAGATGAGAGAAGTTTTCCTCTATTTATCCCTCAGATTGGTTTTCCATTCTGTTCAGAAGCTTTACCTAGGCTCCTGAGGCTTTATTCATTTTCATTGTTTCTTTTTTTCTCATTTTTGACTAGGTTATTTTCAAAGCCTTGTCTCAGGCTCAACAAGTTTTCTTTCAATTGGCCTATTGGTAAAGCTTTCCATTATATTTTAAAATTCCTTAAATTGCTTCTTCATTTCCAGGAGTTCTGTTTGTTTTTTTAATTTATCCCTTTATTGACCTTTTCATTCATGTTCTGAATTATTTTTCTGCTTTCATTGTGTTGACTTTTGACTTTCTCATCAATCCCATTGAGTTTACAAACAATATGTATTTTTAAATTCCATATCTGACATTTCAAAAATTTCCTTTGGGTTGGAGTTCCTTGCTGAAGAGATAGTACAATCCTTTGTGGATGTCATAACAGCCTGTTTTTTTATATTTCCAGAGTTCTTATGCTGGTTACCTCTCATCTGGTACTTATTCCCTCAACTCAAAACAAATTGCCTCCAAAGTGGGTAGGATCCACCTGGATGGGAAAGGCAGCTCAGGGAGAGGATTGTATCATTGCTGTCCTCGGTAGGGATGGTAGTTTTTACTTGGATGCAGGTAGCAGCTTTGCTGTCTCAGTTGGGCCAGTGAGTTCCAGTAGTGTTGCGTGAATGTTGCCTGTAGGGGTACATGATGGGGCACAGCAGAGATAAGACCTGCAGAGAAATGTTGGAGAATGTTGAAGCTCTCTCTGGCAATCCAGCAAAGTTCCCTATTCTACCAAAGCTTATGTAGACCATACTGCATGTACACACAATTAATTAATAAACAAGTGACTCAGACCTCCTGACACAGGCCCAGCACCAGGGAGTCTGTTGATTAGCCAAAAACCATTCCACTAACTTTATCTATAACTATTCTTAAACCCTATAATGAAAATAAGACCATAAAACAAGGTTCTGGGAGAATAAGCTCATTGAATTTTTGACCTTCAACAGACCATTTGGAGGCAGTTATCCTTTCTAGGGAGTAGTCTGGAAATTCCCGAGATATATAGGTACCTGCCTGCAGGCCAGCCTCCCACTGAGGCTGGGCCCTGAATCATTTCTACATAAGATCCTGAGCCACAGAGGGAGTTCTATCCAGGTATTTCTACATTCTAAATCACAAAAGACTTCAAACTCGCTCTCACAAAATGGAACTGTTTAAAGACTTACTTATAGACCTTTCGCCTAAACAGTAGCAGTGATATGATGACCCTACTGGTCCCAAGCAGTTCTGGCAGATGTTAGCATTGGGTATGGTGTGAGGATGCTCCCTGCAGCTCCAAACACATAGCTCTCTGTGATAGCTGCACCACAGTGCTACTCAGAAAGGGTGTGAAGGGTCTTATTTTTCAACTGTGATCCTGAGCACAGAGGCCATGATGCCAATGGGGTCACTATCACCACTCAGTTCTGTTCAGGCAGCCTCTGGCTCTCCTACCCCAGCCTCTCCTGGCAGTAGCAACAGGAGTTGGTCCTGAAGTGGTGTGAAGAGGAGTATATGTAGTCCTATTCTGTATTCATGATCTGGAGCACAGAGGCTGATCTGCTGGAGGGAAGTGTTTGTACTCTCTGCTGGTGAGACAAAGCTCAGGGTGTGTGCCCTGCTAGGAGAAGAGTCACTTTTACAGCCACAGGCAGGGTGCTGTCAGGCTCTGGAAAGCACAAACCTTTGTTCCTATGTCTCCAGGGTCACCCTCTTGGCATGCTGCACTATCACTGGGCACTGGGGGATATCTGTGGGAACCACCTGGATGTGGAGACACAGGGCCTTGTTTCCCAGGGGAGGATGCAGTCCTGAGGTGGTGTGCTATTATTAAGAAAAGTGTCACCTTTCATAGCCTCAGGCAAGGAGTTCTCAGACTCTGGAAAGCACACACTGTTTTGTTTCCTCTGTCCCCCAGGCCACACTTTTGGTATGCTGTCCGGTCCTTTCCCTGGGAAAGGGAGGAGGAGTCATAATTTCCTATGGGCTAGAGCACTAGGGACTCTTAAAGGACCACTCGTTCCAGCCAGTATTGTGTCATTGAAGCCCTCTGGGTCCAAAGCAAGGATGTCAGCAGAAACTTCTGGGTTCTGGTTCTCAGGGGAGGTACACTCAGTCCCAAGACAGTGTCCTCTCACAATGGCACTGCTGCTGCTGTTGCTTATGTCTGAGATAGTTGGTGGGTGACCCAGCACAAGTCCCCAACCAAGTGAAATGCCCTCCAGGGGTATCCAAATCACTGTCTGTGCCAGAAACAGGGCTCATGTGGATAGAAAAGAGTTCCCACAGTTGGGATCCTAGCAGTCCCCAACAGAGATGTGGACCACCTAAATGGTCTTTCTCACTCTTTTTCCATAACACTAGGTCCCTCTGGACTCTTGCCAACCTCTGCTAAGTTGGCCTCTTGTCTGTCCCTTCTGAGCCCCAGGCATTTCCCCTGAGTTCTTCCTTGGATATTTGACTTGAGGTATGGTTTTCTGCTTGTAATTTTGACTCTTCTTTCTAAAGAAGATGGGCATCTTATGTCTGTGGTCAACCATCTTCAACCAACATGGGAGTGGTGCATGTGTGTTTGTCTGTGTATGTGTTTTTTTTCTCCAACCTTTTAAAATATTGAATTGCTGGAGTCATTAGGTCACTAATTTTTTACATTGACTTAATGAGATAGGTGGTTAGGAAATTAAAATAAGAAAGATCCATTCCTGAAATACTCTGTTGAGGGGGATGGAGGACTTAAATTATCCAGACCTACAGTAATCCCCCTGGCCAATTGTTCATAATGGTGGAAGGTCTCAGCCTCACCAGAACACATGGGGACACACACAGGGAAGGAATGTGAGGCCATGTAAAGTGATGGATATTTTCTACTGGAATCCACTTATGAAATATAAATTCCTTTCCTGCTTTCCAAGATCATTCTGCTTTCCCTCAAAATTTTTGTATGAGCAAAATCAAGACAAAGTGCTAAACTGCTAATTTCTGTTTATGTTAGACAGATTAAATGTATATCCCTACCATTTAGTTTTCAAGCTTAATTTATTAGAAGGGTTGAATGAGAAAATTAACATTGTTTTGTTTCCACTGAAAAGTCTATTTGTTTGACAAATAGCACAAAGATAGATTTTTCACCTTTGAATCTGAAGGGTTAGTTGTTAGTTGTTGGGTTAGACTATCTGCTTACAGCCTGCGAGCAATTAGTTCCAAAGCACAGAGTTTAAATTCCCTAATCCAAGCCTGGATCTATGCCATCATTTTCCAAATTTTATTTATTTACATTTAGATTTATGAATTTGGGGCCTTCTAAACACTATCTTTGCTGTCTTTAAATTAACAATTTTTGCTTTAAAAGGATTATTTTAAAACAATATAATATAATAGAAAATGAATATTTTCAATATACATTTAAATAGATTAAAAGTATTCTAGTTTAAAAAACTCTATGTAGGACCAAAATAAAAGCATTATTTCATTAGTTTTAGTCCTGTTATATTTTAGAAAATACTATTTTGATTTTTTTCAAATAATTTTATGAAGAGAGTTGTCACAGCTTCTTGATCCTGGCATTCTGTAAGTACCCTTCACTGGCACCCATCTGGCCTTACACTGTGGCTTTGCTATGTTAGTAATACTGCACTTATCTATAAATGGTATTAGCAAGCATAGCACACTCTCTGTGAAAAAGCAATGCTTATCTATGAAATGTTCTCTATTTCTCTGCTATGTTTGGAGACTGTCAGTTTTTATTACAGTTCAGGGAAGTATAAAAACCATAATTCTTAAAAGATACATAAAAATAAACCTAGCCACTATTTTTTAATTATGAAGAGAATGTTCCACTGAGTTGAATAACAAAATTTTTTGAAAAGGAGTCAGAAACAGCAGATTTCATCTTAAATTCTTTTCCTCATAGACCCATAGCCCCTGAATTCAGACATCTTCTCTCACAATTCAAAATCTCCAAGATTTAGAATGTCATGGACTGGTTGTCTCACCAACTATTCTTGATTAGCAAGTCCTAGAAAGGAAAAGGACTAATTTGTACAAGTTAGAGTTGTAGGGGCATTAAGATATATGGGAATTATAGTAAACTACAGGGTCCAGCAGATTAGAGTGATGTTGTTAAGTTACAGAATCAGATGTAAATTACAAATAATGGCTACATACCACCCCTTTTTATTAACTGGTAATCTATACCAATAATTTTTTATAAAATCATAAGAATATATTGAGAAATAATATATTAGAATGAATGTCATTCAAAATGAAACAAAGTATTTCTATAGCTAATTCCTTCTGGTAAAGAGGTGACTGCTTGTTGTTGCCCCATTCTGAGTGTCATTCCATCCTGGAGTCCTGAAAGATACATTGTTTGGATATCTAAAAATATACCTTGGTCCCAGAATGAAAATTTGAGTACAAGTTTTCAAAGATGAGAGGGCAACCTACCAGGCTCAAGGTAGATTTAACTAACATGCAATTCTTTTTTCTTTAGAGAATATATGCATGTAATAATGTCTTTTTTTTTTTTTTGTATTTGTGAATTTGTTATTTTCTTGTGTTTTGTTGTTGACAATGTTTTAAAACACATTTGCTTCTACCTCTGGCAGAACATGAAGACAGAAGCCATAACACTTATCTCTGCCACTGTAAATGAGAATAATGTTATTATTTTATAAGGTTGTAGTTAACATGCAGTTAACATGCTCAGAATAGTGTAAAGCACAAAGACCTTAAAAAATATTAGCCATTGTTGTTGCCTATACCAGAGATCAGAGACAACTGCTGAATTGTACCATAACAGCCTCTTCCTTAACCAGATTGAGACATATCTTTATAAAAGTGTTTTCTATATAGAAAGTTGTTTGGAGGATTTTCTTGCCTTACTCCCACTATGTTTCAACAGAATTCAACAGAAACACAGGAGTTCAGAAAATAATAGCAATTGTTCAGTCCACTATCTAATTTGGGGGATTTCCGTGTTATTGCCAGCCATATACCTTTTTTAGATAACCTAAATACTTACAGTCTTATTTGCATTAATTCTCTTAAACAAAAGTTGTGGTAAAATTGAGCCATTTCAACAGAAAAACAATATTTGCACAGTTGTCTTTGCTCTGCTTTTTAATAGTAACAATGAGGACTATCAATTTTAAACTGAGTGACATCTTTTTTTGATTATTTGTTTAATCTTCAGAACAGCCTTATAAAATAGGGATTTGAATTCTAACCTAATAATCAAGAAAATTCAGGTGCAGAGAAGTTAAATAATATTTCAAAGACAAAATATTAATAAATTATGAATCTTAAATTAAAACAAAGACAACAAACTCATACGTGTATGTCAGCTATTAAAAATGTGCTGGCTTTCATAGTAGGGCTGAGTACATTGGATACTTTTTCTTCCATTCTTGAGATACTTTGCTAGGAAGAATATGTTCCAGCTACATCCATGTAAACATAAAAGAGGCAAAGTCTCCATCTTTTTTCAGGCTACATAATATTCCATGGTGCACATATACCAAATTTATTAATCCATTCATGGGTTGATGGGCACGTGGGCTACTTCCATGATTTAGCAATTATGAATTTGGCTGCAATAAACACTCTGGTGCAAATATCTTTGTTATAAAGTGATTTCTGGTCTTCTAGATATATACCTAGTAGAGGAACTGAAGGGTAGAATGGCAGGTCTATTTTTAGATCCCTAAGTGATCCCTAAACATCTTTCCAAAAGTAACGTATTAGTTTGCATTCCATATGAATGCTATAACCCAACTACAGCCCAAGATGAAGGGGAAGGAGAAGGGGGATGGGAGGGGAGGACAGAGGATGAGTAGAGGGAGGGTAATTGGTGGGACCACACCTATGGTGCATTTTACAAGGGTACATATTAAATCTACTATGTGTAGAATATAAATGTCTTAACACAGTAACTAAGAAAATGTGAAGGCTATGTCAACCAGTTTCATGAAAGTATTTCAAATGGTATATAAAGCAGCACATTGTATCTCATAATTGCATTAATGTACACAGCTATGATTTAATAAAAAAATACTGTTTTTTTTTCTATTAGGTGATAGTTCTTTATTTCTTATGATAGCAAGGTTTGTATACCCTGTCTTTAAGAGTACTTTAAGGATTTTTATTCTAATTATCTTTACAGACTTGTTCTAACTTTTTATCTTTTATGTTTAACTTCATATAATTATGCTTAAATCACCCATTATGCTTTTTTCTCTTCTTTGACTTGACATTACAAAAAATAAAACACTCTTTCTAAGTTCAAATATTTTGGTCTCTGTGATTATTTCCCTGGAGGGGCTCTCTTCCTCTATATCTCATAAATCATCTAATCACCATCTGATTTTATCATGCCAACTAAGTAGTTATAGATACATCACTAAGTGACATGTGATTTATAGTACTGCTGGGTAATCTCTGATGGCAAATACCATTTAATGTCTTCTTCCACAGGACTAAATAACCTCTTCAATGATTTCTAGAAGTTTCTTAAAATTGAATAATAATAAAAAAATATAATTAGAACTTCTTTTTCTGAAAAAATGAAATGTAATTAGAAATTCTTCAGTGGGGTAGTGCCTCCAGTTCAAGGAGTTAGGCACCGGCCACATATACTGGGGGTGGCATGTTCAAGCCTGGCCCTGGCCAAAACTCCAAAAAAAAAAAAAAAAAAAAAAAGAAAGAAAGAAATTATTCAGCGTATTTCATCAGACTATATGTGTGTTTTATCTGACCTCTTTACAATATGCTGAATAAGTTTCCATTCCTTGAGTTTAACAATATTATACAATAATTTCTAGGTGCATCCAGAAAATAAAGTATTTCTTTTCTTTATCTATAATTCTGACTGAGCTTTATACAATTTTCTAAAATGTGTTTCAGTGAGGTGGTCATATTATTCTTTTAATTTGTATAAAAATATTTATATATTATAAATTAAGTATAAAACCAATGCATTCTCACACAGGAAAAAGTCTGTGGGAAAGTAAAAATTCTTTTTTTTCAATGTTTAATCTTTATCATTCTATTTGAAAGATATTGCTTGATGAAGTGTCATATTTGAAGAAAGTGCTTGGATTTTATATAAAAACAACTCCTAAAAATTATATTCCATCTCTCTTATTTAACCTTTCTTATACTGAATTGTTTAATGTTTTTCAGCCATATCCCCTCATACTTATATCTTCCAGTCAATGTCTGTTTCCCTACTGTCAGTCCAAGACAGGAATTTGAGGGCCTATGGTTATTGAGGGGTTATATCTTCTTCACATCATATGTAAAGAAGTAGGAAAGCAAGAAGAAAAATAAGCCTTGAACAAGAATTTGAGTTTTGATAAAGTCTAGAATTGGTCTTGTCCACAGAGGAAGAGTTCCAGACCATAGATCAGAGTTGTGCCCTTTACTCTGCTTAATTACTTGATCATCCCACTTCAATAAACAGCATGATGTGCATAATCCCAAATTCTCTTATGTGCCTCATGTACATGTTTGTAATTCCTCTTCATAGCTACATACTCCAAGACATAATTGCATCATATTTTGTTTAAAATTTCTCCATCGGTGAACATAAATTATTTCTAAATATTTAAGAACAAAAACTGAAGCAATGAAGAATATACTATCTTTGTTTTATAAACCTTTATATGGAGAAGTACTAAAATAGTAATAAAATTAAGAGAAAAAAGTGGATAGATCAAAATTTAATCATAATTTATTTTGTTTTATTTTCATTGTAGATTTTTCTCAAAATTACCATTTTGAAAAATACAAAAATGATTATCTGGTAATAAAGCAGAAATAATACCAAAAATATTAACTGATCAATAGAAATAAACTTAGAAATTAACAATAAAATCAGAAAGCAAACAAAAGACCTCCCTAGAAACATTTTGAAATATTAAGTCTGGCATCAAAGGGGAATACAAAGTGAAATTGAAGAAGTTATAAAAATAGTGAAATGAAAAGTTACATATCAAGATCTGTAAGGTACAAGTAAAGCAGAGTACAAAAAAAGTTAATAGCATTAAACACTTATATAAAAATACTAACCTATAAATTAAAAAAGTTAGAAAAAAACAAAGAATAAATCGAAAAAAAGTGGAAACTAAAAATTAATAAAAACACAGCCATATACGTGGGTCATTATGAAAGTTTTCAGATAAACAAAATTCAAGACATGTAAAATCTGTGTGGATGGAAACAAATGAAGCCCTGCCAACAACACTGATAAGCCAAGCAAGTTGAAAAATGTATGGGTGAGTCAGGAAGGACACTGTCAACTGTACTTGATAGTAATGATTAATGAGCGATCAGATAGTCTATCTCAAAACTTTCATAGTGACCCACAAATAAATTAGAAATGAGATAAGAGCATAATCAATAATTGAATTGAAATCATTTAAAATCATTAAACTATGGAAGCTTGCCACCTTCCTACCCTTAGCCAGAATGAAGTGGAAAATGTTGAACAGGCCTATATCAAGTTCTGAAATTGCATCAAGTATACAAAATCTGCCTCCAAAAGAAAATCTGGGACCAGATGGCTTCACATCAGAATTCTACCAAACCTTTAAAGAGGAATTAGTACCTATGTTACTTAACATTTTTCAAAATATAGAAAAAGACGGAATATTACTCAACACATTCTATGAAGCAAACATCACCTTGATCCCCAAACCAGAAAAAGACTCAACAAGAAAAGAAAATTATAGACCAGTATCTTCAAGGAATATTGATGCAAAAATATTCAATAAGATACTAGCAAACAGAATCCAGAAACACATCAAATAAATTATACACCATAACCAAGTGGGTTTTATCCCAGGGTCTCAAGTATGGTTCAATATATGTAAATCTGTAAATATAATTCATCACATAAATGAAATAAAAAACAAATACCATATGATTCTCTCAATTGATGCAGAAAAACTTTTGATAATATCTAGCATCCTTTCATGATCAGAATACATAAGAAAATAGGTATAGAAGGGACATTTCTTAAACTGATAGGGGCTATTTAGAGCAAACCTACAGCCAATATCATATTGAATGGAGTTAAATTGAAATAATTTCCACTCCCATCAGGAACCAGGCAAGATAGTCCATTGTCTCCCTTGCTTTTTAACATTGTAATGGGAGTCTTAGGCATTGCAATCTGGAAAGAAAAGGTGATCAAGGGTATCCAAATGGGAACAGAGGAGTTCAAACTTTCTCTCTTAGCAGATGATATGATTGTATATCTGGAAAACACCAGGGATTCAACTACAAAGCTCTTAGAAATGATCAAGGAATACAGCAGCATCTCAGGTTACAAAATCAATACTCACAAACCTGTAGCCAATAATAGTCAAGCTGAAAAAACAGTCAAGGACTCTATTCCTTTTACATTAGTGGCAAAGAAGTTGAAATATTTGAGAGTTTCCCAAATGAAGGATGTGAAAATCTCTATAAAGAGAAGTATGAAACTCTAAGAAAAGAAATAGCTGAAGATGTTAACAAATGGATAAATATACCATGCTCATGGCTGAGAAGAATCAACATTGTTAAAATTTCCATACTACCCAAAGCAATACATAATTTTAATGCAATACCTAATAAAGTACCACATCATACTTTAAAGACCTTGAAAAAGTAATACTTTGTTTTATATGGAATCAGAAAAAAACTTCGAATAGCCAAGACATTACTCAAAAATAAAAACAAAGCAGGAGGAATCATGCTACCAGACCTCAGACTATACTATAAATCAAGAGTGATCAAAACAGCATGGTATTGGCACAAAAACAGAGAGGTAGATGTATAGAACAGAATAGAAAACAGAAAGACGAATCCAGTTACTTACCATTGTTTGATCTTTGATAAGCCAATCAAAAACATTCAGAGTGGGAAAAGACCTCCTATTTACAAATGGTGCTGGGTGAACTGGCTGCTGACCTGTAAAGGACTGAAACTGGACCCAAACCTTTCACCATTAACAAAGATAGACTCTCACTGGATGAAAGATTTAAACTTAAGACATGAAACTATGAAAAATACTAGAAGAAAGTGCAGGGAAAACACTTGAAGAAATCAGTCTGGTTGAATATTTTATGAGAAAGATCCTCCCTCCCCTGGGCAATTGAAGCAACACCAAAAATACATTACTGGGATCTGATCAAACTAAAAAGTTTCTGAACAGCCAAGAACACAGTAAGTAAAGCAAGCCTACAGCCCTCAGAATGGGAGAAGATGTTTGCAGGTTATGTCTCCAACAAAGGTTTAATATCCAGAATCCACAGAGAACTCAAATTTATTAGCAAGAAAAGAACAAGTGATCCCATCTCAGTGTGGGCAAAGGACTTGAAGAGAAACTTCTTTGAAGAAGACAGGTGCACGGCCTTCAGACACATGAAAAAAATGCCCATCATCCTTAATCATCAGAGAAATGCAAATCAAAACCACTTTGAGATATCATCTAACTCCAGTAATATTAGCCCACATCACAAAATCCCCAAACCATAGATGTGGTGGTGGAGGTGTGGATGTGGAGAAAAGGGAAAACTTCTACACTGCTGGTAGGAATGCAAACTAATATGTTCCTTTTGGAAAGAAGTTTGGAGATCACTTAGGGATCTAAAAATAGACCTGCCATTCAATCCTTCAATTGCTCTACTAGGTATATATATATTCAAAAGACCAGAAATCACTTTATAACAAAGATATTTGCACCAGAGTGTTTATTGCAGCCAAATTCATAATTGCTAAGTTATGGAAGGAGCCCAAGTACCCATCTACCCATGAATGGATTAATAAATTGTGGTATATGTATGCTATGGAATAATATGTAGCCTTATAAAAAGATGGAGACTTTGCCTCTTTTATGTTTACATGGATGGAGATGGAACATATTCTTCTTAGCAAAGTATCTCAAGAATGGAAGAAAACGTATCCAATGTACTCAGCCCTACTATGAAACCAATTTATAAACACTCACACTTCCATATGAATACTACAACCCAAATAAAGCTCAAGATGAAGGGGAAAGAGGAAGGAGAGGGTAAGAGAGTGGAGAGGAAGGGTGGAGGGAGGGTAATTGGTGGGACCACAGCTATGGTGCATTTTCCAAGGGTACATGTTAAATCTACTAAGTGTAGAATATAAATGTCTTAACACAATGACTAAGAAAATGTGGTGAAGGCTATTTTAACCAGTTTCATGAAAGTATTTCAAATTGTATATAAAACCAGCACATTGTACCCCATAATTGCTTTGATGTATACAGCTATGATTTAATAAAAAATAAAATAAAATCATTAACATAGAAAAACCCTATGACAATTAATGAAGAAAAATGGAGGAAGCAGAAATATATAAACTATGAAATAAGAAGACAATAACAATTGGTACCCAAGTAAAACAAAAGAATCAAGTTATACTGAAGGAAAACATTGCTTTTATAAACCTTTAAGATAAAAATTTCACCATCAAGCTGTAATATCAGAGTTAGAACTAGAGAAAAGTTATAGGACCTTATGAAAAGATTAAAGGAGAGGGTTATCATCCTTGCCAAGTAAAAAAACACACTTTTTCAAAATCAGGAAGGAGGAAAGCTGCATTTACAACCTGAACCCAAGGAAATTAAACGGATTTCAGGAAGAAATATGGCAGAAATTGGAACCGTAGTTTAGAGGATGGCTACATACGCATTAAAGAAACAGATTTCAGAATTAATACAAAAGTTTACTGCAATATTACTAAAAGCAAATATATTTTATGAAAACATTTTTATTCCAACCTAGGGGTTCAAAATTTTAAGCTCTACATTATTGTGTATTTAATATAAGCATTCAATCCCTACAAAGACCCTGAACAATTTCCTTGTAATTATAGCCAATCTTATCAGATAGAAATTTCCTATTATAATTTCTCTTTTCACAAACTTTATCACAACTTACTTAGATCATTAGTGACAGACTTTTCTGCTTTGTCTTGTATTTCCTCTTTTTTAACAATAACAAGTAATTTTACTCTAGGACAAAAATTTACCATGCAAATTTCTCCCATAAAAACATTTTCTCTTTTCTTTTCAACCTTCCTTACCAAAATATATATTTTACTTTCCTTTTACACTGGCATACAAAGTGTGTCTTTCTTATTTCCAGTAGCTTAGTCACACACATTAATTATAATGCTAGCTCTCAGCAACCCTAATTTTCAGTGAAAATCTAGAAAGTAAGCAAATTCTATCAATTTTGTACCAAGGATCCATGAAATACATATTTTACAATTGCCAGAGACATAGAGTTTCTCTCAGAACAATTCTTCAATATGGAACAAGACATTTTTACTAACAGATCAAAATAACTTTTGGTCCACTGAAAGAAGATGTCAAAAGTATATGAGTCAAACTAATATTCAGCAACTAGAGTCCCAGCATTTCCAGCATTGCATCTGATCTGGAAATAATCTTGGCCAGGGGGAGTGAGTGGCATATGCCTGTAATTCTAGCTTTTTGAGAGGTTTAAATAGAGGACTACTTGAGGTCAGGACCTTGGAAACAGCCAGAGAAAGTCTACAAGATCCTGTATCTACAAAATATTTAAAAAATTAGAGAGGCATGGTGGCACATAGCTGTAGTTCTAGGTACTTGGCATGCTGGGATGAGAGATGAAGATCTCATAGCCCAACAGTTCAAGGTTGCAGTGAGTTATGACCAAGCCACTGTCCTCTAACCTTGGTGACAGAGCAAGACTCAGTCTCTTCAAAAAATTAGCTAGACATTAAATTAAATGAACACCTATCACTTAATTTAGCTTACCAAAACTCTGAGTGAAAAAAGATGTTTGAGAAACCTTCTCAAATAAACATGTTACAAGTCATAATCACTATTAAAAGTTCATTTACAAACTTATATCCTACTCATATCTACCAAATACTTTGATTCTTCATAATTATACCTGGAAATGTGAAATATCAGAAAAATCTAGCCATCAACCCAAGCTAAACTTTCTATTAACCAGTTTTTCTTTTTTTTTTTTTTTTGAGACAGAGTCTCACTATGATGCCGTGGCATCACAGCTCACAGCAACCTCCAACTTGCCTCAGCATCCAGAGTAGCTGGGACTGCAGGTGTTTGCCACACTGCCCAGCTATTTTTTGCTGCAGTTTGGGGTCAGGTTTAAACCCACCTTGGCTTATAGGGCCAGAGCCTACCCAATGAGCCACAGGTGCCGCCCTCAATTAAGCAATTTTATAGTGAGTGTATTCTAAGCAAGTATCATAAAAGAAAGAACCTTACAATTAAATACAGGCTCATTTTGCTGAGAATTCAGAGGACACAGCCATTCCATTAATCCAACATTAGACTAGTTTTTGCTCCTATCTACCAGAAAATCACTAAGTCACATAAATTTGAAAAGCATTTGGATGTAATGGCTTATTTTAGAAGCGCTTATTTATTTATAAGTCAATTTGGTACCAAAGACATACACCACACATATGCACATATATATACAAATATACTGACACAAACAATTTCTTACCACTTTAAAAGAGTATTTATTATAAAATTTTACAAGAAAACATACAAAGGAGTCCAGAGACAATTCAGAAACTATTTCAAAATAACCAGCTGAAAGAGTAAAAGAGGAAGGAGGGAATGAAGTACAAAACAGGTGTTAAGGAGACAGGCAGAGTAACAGGCAAGGGAAGGGTCTTTCAAAGATGTTTTAAAAGGCTTGGTTTCAGTCTCATAAATGCTAATCATTCTGTCTTATTAAGGTGCTTGCACGACTTGGAGTTATTTTCTGTAAGAGAGGAAATAATAGTCTCTTGATACTATTGAGAACTTTCTAAGTACCAGTGGGCAGAACAAGGTTCAGTATTTTCATTGTTCTAATTGTGTGCATGAAAGTTTGGAAATTCAAATTAGCCCCATTTTTGCCAGCAAATTTTGCTCATAAAGCCAGGTAGAGTGCCAGAAGGCAGCTGATTAGAGGGAAAAAACTTGAAACATAAGCTACTCATGGCACAGATCTGACAAAATTATCCCTTCCAGAGCCCTTAGGATGAAAGTCTCCACAAAACCACATAGACCAGCTAAATCTGAATGGTAAGGCCTCTTGCTACACCAGGGTGAACATAGAGGGCTCTCACTGGGATCCCAATGGAAAGGGATGACTGAGGAAACTCCCCACCATCTAAACCCAGGGCAAACAGGGAATGTCCTCTCCATGTGCCAGATGGAGGGAGAGAACAAGCTTAGACTAGGAAGGTTTCCCAAACCAGTGGTCAACATGGATGTTCTCTCAGGGCCAGGATAGAGGGAACTAGCTGAGAAGCCTTCTGTCTAAGCCTGGGGCTGAGAAAAAATTTTCTTCTTGGTTCTGGATGGAGAAAACTCACTGAGAAGTCCCTGTCAGAGGACAAAGTCCCAGATCAGAGCCAAAAGGAAGGTCCTCTTCAGGTAAATTTGAAGGGGGTCTCCTGGAAGAAATAAAGTCTGTGAGACCTCAGTACAAATACGGTAGGTCTGATTTTGAGATAATTCATCCAAGCCCCCACTCTGGTGCTACCACGAAGACAACTGAGATCAAGGGATTTCTGCAGATGCCAAAGCATTGGTTCAAGATTGCATTGGGAGGAGAGTCTGGACTAACTTTAGATCCCACTTCTGACACCAATAATGTGAACAAAATTTCTCTGAAAAAAGAGGTTAAAGAAAAGAGACTTTATTTGAATGAAAGTGTGCAAACCAAGGAGATGAAACATCTGATGTCAAGTGAAAGTGCATTGAAGAGGATAAAGGGAAAGCTTAGGTTTTATAGGAAAATGTCATGTCCAGGTTTCAAAACAGGTCCATTTATGCAGATCATTTATAAATGATTGAAACATGACTACTTCTGATGGATTGACACAGCAGAGTCCTAATTGGTAGATACACAGCACTAATTGGCCAAGGCAGGTGTATACTGACTGATTGGTTCCAAAGTCCCTAATTAAAAAGATGCAGATAATTCAGAAAATGTGTGTGATGTTTTGTCAGCAAATGACTACTTGCTTCTATTTAGTATTCAGACAAGTTAGCTTCTTGGCATCTATTTTGAAGGTTTGGTTCTTTCCGGTTCAAATTGGTTCATAATTTTTAGACTGATCCTAAGTCAAACAATGATAAACATTATTATGAACACATAAATATTGATTACTACAGAACAATAGTAGAATAGATTGTATTAACATTTTATTTCTTATGTTGATTTTTCAAAGTGTTAGTTATTTTCCTTTTAAAATAACTTTTTGAAATCAAAGTGCATTAGTTCTTCCAATATTGTTAGAAGAAAAAACACTATTATCTGTAAAAACTTTCTTGTCTTTGACAATATTTCTTGGAACCTTCTACATCTGTTGTGGTATAGACATACTGGTATCTGAAACTATTATTTATGCCAGGATTTCTCATTCTTCTGTTTAAACACATTCTTTTTTTCTCCATTATCATGTATTTCACTTTCTTATTTTGTCCATTTCATTTTTTTTCACATTTCATCCAGAAGAAAATTCCATGTGTGTCTGAATATTTCCTAGTATTATCCTAAAAAATGAGGAAATGAAGCCAGTAATTTGCAAAGTGAGAGTCACAATGGCATTACATTTTTAAATATGCACTAAAAGCATTTCATATTTTTTGTGTACTTGTCTTGCACATATTTTATTGACTTTATTTGAAGTATTTTATATTTTATGCTACTATAAATGGTATTACAAATTTAATTTCAATTTTAAATTATTCTTTGCAAAGGAAAAAAACTGAATTTTCTGTATTGATCTTGTATCCTATAATATTAACTAACATTACTTAGTAGTTCATAGGTTTTGTGAAAATTCCTGTATTTCCACATCAACAGTCACCTGTCCTTGCATTGTATCAGGTGCTGTATAAGGAAATATTCCAAAACTTGTTAGTTTAAAACAAATGTGATGTTTAAAAAAAATCAATTTTTAATAAATTAAGTCATTATGTTTGGAAGTGCTCAAATAAGTTATATCTTTATGTTTTCACTTATTATCTACTAGTTATTGATAAAAGAGTGTTAAAGTAGATTCGTATATTTTTTTCTTAAGGATTTGGCGTCACCATTTTCTGAACTGGGAAAGATTGTTGTATGTCTTCTGATATCAGTGAGATAAAGAGCAAAAAATAATTGAACTTGAAAAGTTTGAGGGACCAGAGTTTTGAAGGGCTATAGAAATAAGTGGACCATTACTGACACTGGTTTCAAATATACCTTCTAGCAGAAATCATTATATGTTAACTACCTTCATGAAAAACTTTATACTTGTGTATTTAAATAAAAACATACTATTCAACTTGTTGACATACTTGGTATTTCCTTGATTTACTTTTATATTATTTTCCATTTGACTTGACCTAAATTTCTCCAAGGCCTTAAATGACTTGATCATTATTTCTTTTTTATTTCTACCTGATGCCTATGAGCTGTAAAAATTCTGATATGTAAAAACTATGAGCTTATAAATCACAAAATATCTATGTTGAAAGGAACACCAGAGATTTTCTAATCTGGCTACCATCTAACAGTGAGAACCCCTACTGAAAAAGAAAACCCACAGGATGTAGGATACATAGCCCTTGCTAACACTCTCCTGGCAATAAGGATGCATTCTCCCTTTTCCCCCTTGAGACACCCAATTCCTTATTTAGTGTACTATAAAATACTCAACATTCATGAAGGAAAAAATTTGAATTACTTTGTAAATTAATCACAATGCAGTTATCCATAATTTTTAGAAAATACTACCTATAAAATATCCTGATTTACAAAATTAATAGCTATAAAAATAATAATTTGCAGTATAATAATGTATCTTTAAGGGTGTTTGTGTACATGAGTATATGCGTATAGGCACAAACTAACAAATGTAGGGCATTGGACCTCTGACTCTACTGCAGGTTGGGCAAAATTAATCTAAAGATAGGAAAGGATAATATATGTATCAAGATACAAATAAAATTAGGCAAAAACTTAAGAAAGCAAAAATCAAATGAATAAATACATAAACGAATGAGTGATTTTTTTTTATTGGCTTGTTTCACTGAAAAGTTCATTCATAAGTGTGAGGAATGTCCCAGTTAATCACTCCCCTGCAGGGATTATATAAGAGAGGGGTGGTTTTCCAAAGAAACATGTATTTTAATATTTGTTTTGTGGTGAGAGTAGGCAAGCAAAAACAATAAATGTTTACTAAAGAGAACAAGAATGTGTAACAAGGAACAGAAAGAAAATTAAGAATAGAAGGAAACCACAAAATCAATCAGTGCCCTGTTTTGTGATCAGATCTATTCTTGGGTGTTTCCCAAAGGTCTTGATAAAGCAGCAGAGGCAGCAGCATCAGTGGCTGTGGGCTTGTTCTCAAATTATATTATTAAAATGATGACCAGAGTTATAGATACAAATAAAAGAATAAATTCAAGCTATACAGCTCAACTTGCGATTCCCAAGGTATACATAGCATTTCGTAATTGTTGTTATGCAACAGTGACATGTACATTCTGCATCTGTAAAATGCTGTTTCTCTGATGTATTTTATTATGCACTCCATTATATTATTTAGTTTACTCTTCATACAAGGCCAAATGCTCTGAGTATTATAGTTATGGTTGGCAAGTTAACTGCCTATCGATTGCATTAAAACAATGTTAGTGAACAGTTCTTGTCTGTTATGATAATTTATGTCACTTTTTTTCCTCTTAAAAATACTGATCCCATTAAACTAACACTGAGATCTACTGGTTCAAGATTAAATATTTAGTATTAGTTTGTTTTTGTTGTTCCACAAGCACTTCTGTTTTTTTCCACAAAATATGTCATTTCATTTTATAATAATCTTATTTAAATAAGCAGAATTTTTGTACTATTATGAAATGGCAGTCTCTAAGCATTTCTCATGGTTCCTTGGTGGGATGGTCACTTAATGATCAAATTAGAGCTCACTCAACCAGATCTGTGGTAACAACAGCTACTAGGCTGCATTAGTTCTCCTCTTCAGATGTACAGAGTATCCAGGTGGAGTTCATTACTCTGAATCACCCAGCATGGTCCCCTGGCAGCAGATTAAGAAAACAGTTTAAATTAGAGATGGCTACACTCCTAAACTTATTTCTTGTTCAAAATGTAAGGACCCCCTATGCTTAGCCACATACATCTTATCTGTAGCTGCCTTCTATCCAGGGAGGTCTCTATTACTATTTGCTGCTGTATTTGTACAATACCTAAAATATTTATGAATCTGAAAGCTAAAAAATTATAGATTTGCAGCTAATACATTCCACAGCTGCATCTTTTTGGTTTGCAAATTTATAACTGGGAATTTACTGCTTACAAATTCCAGCTTTTGAACAATTGGATGTATTTCTCCAACTTGCTGTATTGCCCCATCTTTGTTAACAGTGCTCCCGGGCTGGGATGACTGCAATGGTGGTGCAGCCTCTGGGGAGGGAGGAGGGATGGATGGATGGAACTGTATGCCATCAGTCACCAACAGCCCCTCTGGCTGATTAAGTAGCAGGTGTTAATAGGACCCCAAGGGAGTACTCTACAGTTCCCTTTAGCTAGAATGATAGTGACATGATTCAAGGCCTGAAGGGTTTGGGGCCCTTTGAGGGAGGGGGAAGGGAAGTGGACTTGTAAAGTGGAAAATAATAGAGGGATATGTTGTTGTGAAAGGTCTCTCCTAATGCTTGGAAGGTTTGCAGTTTTTGAAGACTTAAATAATGAAAATACTGATACAGATACGCCAGACATTTAAAAAATGAATGAGGAAATGTTGTTAACCTTTCAAAGTACTTCTGAATCTCTAATTTTTTTCCATTGGAACTTCATTAGAAATAATATTATAAGATTTAATTTTTGTTTTGGACAAGCATTAATTAGGCAAATAGGCAGGTTATGTTTTAATAAAGTGAAAAGATGCCACAGACCTTTCAAAATAGCAAATCATACATTTGTACATAAAATACACAAAGAACCAAAAGACATAATTGATACTCTGAATCAGAGATGATTATTAAACTGTACTGGACATCAGATTTTTGTTTTATTTGTAAAAGTAACATGTTTCTTTCCTTTGTCTCAGAGGAGCTTTTTAATACCAGAGTTTTAAATTTAAGATATACAGTAGGAAAATATTTTAAGGACTTTATATTGATGTTTAACAGAAAGATGCACATATCATAAATATATAATAAAATTAATTTCTACAAAATGAAAACATCCATGTAGTCATCAGAAACAACATTATTAGTGCCCTAAAACATCCTCATGCTAATAGCATTGATTAATCTTTGCACTTTATAGACATGGAATAATACTTCATACATTATTTTGCACCATATTAATCTGCTTAACATGGTTGTGACTCACTCTGAGACTCACAACCATGTTAAGCATAGTTGTGTGGTGTATATACAACCATGTTAAGTATAGTTGTGTGCAGCTATAATTTATTCGTTATCATTTTGTATAGCAGATATTTAGGTGAATATATCACATTTTACTTATACATTAGAAAACTGATGGCCATTGAGTCCTTTCCAAATGGTGGATATTAAGCATAATGTTGGTAGCAGCACTTTAATGTATGTCTTTTGGTAAAGATAGGTACATATTTTTATTTGATATAAACCTAGGAGTGGAATTTCTGAGTCACAGATTATCCATATGTTCAACTTCAATAGACAATACCTAGACATTACTTCCTACCAGTGTCTAAGATTTTTAATTGCTCCACATTCTTGCCAACATTTATTTTCTTTCTCTTTAATTTCAGCAATTCTGGTGAGTGTACAGTGATAGCTCACTGTATTTTTAATTTGCGTTTATCTAATACTGAATAAAAATAATCATTTTTTATTTTATATATTGACCATTTGTTTATTCTCTTTGTGAAGTATCTGTTCACATATTTTGCCAGTTATTTGGGCTTTTGATCTTTTCTTCTTGATAAGTGATAAATCCTTGTATATTCTGGATACAAGTCTTTCTTGGATATAAAAATTGAGAATATCTTCTCTTTCATTAGGGCCTATATTTTCACATTCTTGATAACATAATTTCATACAGAAATATTAGTTTTGTATAGTCCCATGTCACTATTTTTATATGGTTCCCATAATTCTGCATTTTGTAATGTCAAAAGAAATAAACTTTCAATTCAGATTAATCATTATGAACTCTGGAAAAAAACAAAACCCAAAAAGAATCTTGAACCTAGAAAAATGGCTCAATTTTCTCAACCTAGAAAACTAAAGAACTTCATTGGGTGAAATGTACATTTGTTAATTTCAACGTGTGATAGTCTCTGGACCACATAGTATGAAGCTGCTTAAGCAGAAAACTACATCTTGCTAATGTTAGAAACCATAGGATGGAATTAGGGCATCAAGCATGACTAAGATCTAAAAAATCCTTCTCTAGGAGGGAAGGCACAGAGAGGGAACCCAAAATCCACTCCATACTTTGGCATACCACTCAAATAAGCAGGCATATCAGAGTCTCCAGGGAGTTTTTCCGAAGGCAGCAACTGAAATTTTGAGGTAAGTGAAATCAAAGTTTTAACTCTTATAAGCCACATAGGAGAAAAACGTTTGTAGTTTTAGTCTGGCCAAGTTGAAACTATTAAAGAGGCCAGAATTTTTACACAATATATAGCTAGTAGAAAAAGAAACATGGATACAGGACAAGTTGTAAAAAGCGACCCATAATTAAGAAAAAAACCAAAACAATATATAAAAATGATGGGTGTTGTAATAATCAGACTAATATTTTAATGCAATTATTATAAATATGTCCTATATTTTATAAATATAGGAAAGGATGGTTATAAAGGTTGAAGAGGTATAAAAACTTCATCACAGACATAAAATAAATAAAAGAGTAAATAGATGTTCTAACTTAAAATTATATTATTAAATATTTTTTAAATGATTACATTCAAAAGCAATTGAAGATGGCAAAAGATAAAAGTCATCAAAATTGAAGGTAGAGTTATAGAAACAATGTCCACAAAAAAGAAAAAAATGAAAACTAGAGAAAAATATCTTAACAGAGCTTTCATGTGGGGCATTATCACATTGTCTAACACACATGAAGTTGGAATTTAAGAGTGAAGAAAGTATAGATCATCGATAGTTTTTAAAGAAACAACAGCTAAAAAATTCCCCAATTAGGTAAAACATATAAATATAAATGTTCAAGAAGCTCACCCAAATAAACTCAAGAAAAATCATACCTAAGTATATCATAGTAACACTCTTGAAACCCATAAATAGAAAGAAAATTTGAGAGTGGAAAAAAGATAATTCTTTGTTAAAATCCATCACCCTCTTTCTTAGACATATTCCTAGGTATTTCATTTTCATTGAAGCTATTGTAAAGGATATTCTTTCTTTGATTTGCTTCTCAACTTGTTATTGGTGTTTTCAAGGCTATAGATTTGTGGATGTTGATTTTATACCCTATGATGTTACTATATTACTTGATCACTTACAGGAGGCTTGTGGTTAAGTCTCTGGGTTTTTCTAAGTGTAAGCAAAGAGTGAGAGTTTGATCTGTGCACCCATTTGGATGCCCTTAATATTCTAAATCTGCCTGATTGCAGCAGTACGCATCCAGCACTAGGTTGAATTATAGTCACAATAGTGAACATCCTTGACTGGTTCCAGTTCTAAGTGGGAATGCATTTGATCCTGTAATCCTATTACTAGATACCTACCAAGAGGAAAAGAAAAATAATTTTATCATAAGAACATTTTCACTGCATTGTTTATCACAGCTCAGTTCACAGTCACTAAGATGTGAAATCAACACTGGTGCCCATCAACCCATGAAGAGATTACACATGTATACCATGGAATACTATTCAGCCCTAAAAAGATGGAGACTAAACATCTTTTCTATTATGCTGGATGGAGTTGAGGAACATTTTTCTTAGTAAAATATCACAAGAATGGAAAAGCAAGTATCCAATGTTCTCAATAGTACTATGAAATCAATAGATGAACAAATACACACCCACACAAGAGAAAAACACAATTAAACTCAAAAGTGGGGAGGATGTAGGGGGCAGAGTGAAGGGCAGGGGATTAATGAGCTCTCACCTAATAGGCACAATGTAAGGATTTACGGCCCTGCTCCTGGGGGAGGGACACAATACAACTTGGATTTTACCTAACAAATACAAACAATGTAAGCTAATTGTACCATCATATTAATCTGAAATTTTAAAAAAAGAAAGTGGAAAGATAAAAGTGACACATTACATACAATAAGCAAAGCTATGAATGATGCCTAATTTCTCCTCAGAAAAATATTGATGTTCATAGACAATAAAATAACACCTTTAAAATATTGAGAGAAAAATTAAAATCAGAATTCTATATACAGTGAAAATAACCTTCACAATGAAGATAAATCTAATAGTTTCCTTTTGCTGCTATTAACAAATTACCACAAATTCAATATCTTAAAACAATGCTCTTTTAAAATATATATATTTTTAGAGCTCAAAAGTCACTGGGCTAAAATCAAGGTTTATAGCATTGTCTTTCTTCTTGAGGACTTGGAAGAAAATTTACTTTCTTACCTTTTCCAGCTTCTGGAGTCTGCCTATATTCTTAGCTCACGGTCTTCTTCAAAGTCAGCAGTTGCATCATCCTGGCCTGTGTTTCTGTCTCATGTCTTCTCTGACTATAGCTCCTCTGTGTCCCTCTTTCACTTATAGGGAGCTTTGAGATTACAGTGAGTACACCTGGATAGCGCAGAATAGTCTACCCATTTTAAAATTCCTAATCATGTTTTCAAATCCCTTTTACTATATTATTAACTTAACTCACAGGAATTAGTAAGTTAACTAATCTTTGGGGACCATTATTCTGTGTTCTGCCTATCACATTAAAATAAAGACATTTTCAAATAAATAAAAAAAATTCTGGTCACCATAACTTCACTAAAAGAAATGCTAAACAATTTCTTTAAACAGAAGGAAAATGACACCAGACAGAAGGAATGAAGAGCATTAGAAATGGTATGTTTACTGTATTGGTAAATAGAACAGACATATCTTCTTCCTTCTATTAATTTTACAGTTAGCCTGTTTTGCACATTTCAGAAATGTTTGCATACTCCATGGTCATGTATTTTCTATAACTCAAATGTTTAAATATTACTATTTATATTTGCAATCCATTTAGAATACATTTCTTTAAATTTACTTTTAAATTCTTATGTCACACTTCACAAAGAAATGTGAAATACACTTTCCCATATATCTATAGATATCTAGAGATGTAAAATACATTTTCACATATATCTATAGATCGATACATGGATATCCAAGTTATTCAGCAAAATTATTCAAAGGACCATCCCTTCTTAGTAGAATTGTAATGCCAATTTAATTATAAGTTAAGTGATAGTTTGAGTTTGGTTCTGTTTCTGGGCAGTTCATTCTTATGATCAGTCTTTCTATCTTTATGCTAACATAATTTATGTAAGCTTCAGTTCCTTACTGTATTTTAGTATTTTTGTTGCTGGTACTGTAATTCTTCCATATTTTCTCTTCTAACATATTAGTTTGACTATCTTTGTCTTGTTAAATTTTATTATAATTTTTTAAAGCTATTCAATTTTTATCAAAAAATTTAGAATTTTTATTGGGATTATATTGAATCTGTAGAATGATTGAAAAAGAGCTATAATTTTCACAATAACTAATCCAAGGGCATGGGTAGTTTTCTGTTTATTTTTTATTTAATTTTTCTTAACATATAAAATTGAGAGTTTAAACTTTTTGTATATATTGTATATTGGTTACTAGATATTCAATATTTTATAATAATGTAAATTATATTATTTTAAAATTTATTTTATATTTGAACCTGGATATATAAAAGTATAATTAATTTTTTATTTTGAACTTTTCAACTCTGATATTATTAATAAATTCACTATTAATTTGAAATGTTCATAGATTTCTTTCTGATTTTCTAAGTAGATGGTTGTGTTTCTGCAAATAAGAACATTTTCAGTTTATTTTAATTTTCATGTACTTTAATTCTTTTTTTCTTAATCCTAACCCTAACACTTATATCTATATTTTACTGATGAGCACTCTATTTAGAATAGAGTTTTAAAATATTCTTAATTAGATTAAATAAATTTGAAATACTATTTTGCTAAGAGTTTTTAAACTGTAGAGCATTAAATTTGCCTCTATTGAGATAATCATGTGATTTTTCTTCATTTTATACTAATATTATAAGTAAAATTCATTGATTTCTAAATGGTGTGATAATTCCCTCATATTTGAGGAATACAACAGAAGATATATATCATTTGATTTTATTTATTAATGTTTTATTTGAGATTACTGAATCTATACTAATGTTACAGAGGATCTGTAATTTTTTCAGCATAATCTCCTTTGCAGTATTTCAAAGGTACTATTAAAATGGTTTTCTTTTTCTATTCTCAGAAAAAATTTAGGGAAATTTGGTCTCAAAACTACTTGTAATATTTGGAAGAATTCCACTTAGAGCCATGGTTCCTGATTTTGTGTCTGTGTGTATGTGTGGGAAAGTGTGTGTGAGAGAGAGAGCATTTAAAGATGATAGAGATTAATCCTTATTTATGGATCATACATATTAGCATCTATAATTATTCATATTTACTATTTTTTCTTTCACTTATTCTGAGACAGTGTTTTTCAGAATTTTTTTCCATTTTATATGAATTATAGAATTTATTTCCATAAAGTAGTAGATAATGCCTACTTGTCAATACAATGGTATGTAGAATCATACTGATTTGTTTTTTCATTCTTGATATGGATAATTTGTGAGTGTGTATTTTTATTTTTGTTTTTGATCAGTTTCTTCAAGTGTATTTCAATTTTATTAAGTTTTCATAAAACTACAATTTATATATATTTTTCCCTCATGACAGACCTACTGAGAAAAATTTTCCTCAGTTTGTTTCAAAATGAATCATTTTACTATCATTTCTTCAGGATTTTTTTCAAGTATGTGTTAGGTCTAGGCTAAAGTAGAAAAATACCAGTTAACTCCTGACAAATTCCTGGGCTGCAAACCCTCAACAAAATGGAGTAAGTCTGGTTCACTCCCAAGATAAATGGTAAAGTACTCACTAACTTCTTGCCTGACTATCTCCTGGGCCTGGGAAATGAATCAACTATCCCCAGACCTTTAAACAATGACAGGTGGAGAGAAGACTGAGAAAAAGATGTATGGAGGAAAAGTACTAGAACTAAAATGTATGGAAAAATACTAAAACAAAGATGTATGACATATAGCTAACTAACCGTAAAATTCTGCTTCTGTACAATGCTTAATTCCCACTCCTCCCCAAATGCACCGGGACAACCTGCGTGCCAACCAGGATGCAGACCAAGCCTTAAAAACCCAACTCCTTAAGCATTCGGGGCTGCTCTCATGTCTCATGTTAGCTCTTCAATAAAAGGACTCTGCTGTAAATTTGGCTTGTTTGGCAGTGTGGTCTTTCTGGAACTCCTGGGCACAAAATATGTAATTCTGAATAGCAATTACTTTTTATTTTGAAATAATTACTAAGTATTTTGCTCCCTTGATTTCTGATTTCTAAGAAGTTGGAATTTGGTTTGGTTTGTAATAGTGGTTTTCTTTATATTTATTTTGCTTGTGGCTGTTGAGATTCATGAAGATGCATGTGGATACCTAAGACGAGTTAGTGGAAAAGTCTCTGCCTTCATTTTCAGTGTCTCTCCTGCCCTTTGCCTCTCCTTTCTCTCCCTTATGCTCTGTTTGTGTGCGTTTTCCTTCAAAGTGACCAATGTTTTGGTTGTTGGTGTCCACTTTGATAATGTGGAGGGGTTTTTTTTTTTGTTATTGTTATTTATTTATTTATTTATTGACACAGAGTCTCACTTTGTGGCCCTTGGTAGAGTGCTGTGGTGTCATAGCTCACAGAAACCTCCAACCTTTGGGCTTAAGTGATTCTCTTGCTTCAGTCTCCCAAGTAACTGGGACTACAGGTGCCTGCCCCAAAGCCTGGCTTTTTTTTTTTTTTTTTGTAAATATCGGGGTGTCTCACTCTGGCTCAGGCTGATCTCAAACCTCTACACTCAGGGCAATCCACTCTCCTTGGCTTCCCAGAGTCCAAGGATTACAGGTGTGAGCCACCATGCCCATGAACCCATTGAGTTTTTTTTTTTTTTTGAGACAGACTCATTATGTTGCCCTTGGTAGAGTGCTGTGGCATCACAGCTCACAGCAACCTCAAACTTTTAGGCTTAAGCAATTCTCTTGCCTTAGCCTCTTGAGTAGCTGGGACTACAGGCACCCACCACAACGCTCAGTTATTTTTTGGTTGCAGTTATCACTGATATTTAGCCACCCCAGGCTGGGCTTGACCCTGCCAGCTTTGGTGCATGTGATGGTGCCCTACTTACTGAGCTATGGGTGCTAACCCCACCCATTGAGTTTTCAATGCAGATATTGTTTTTTTCTAAATGCTACCATGATCATTGTATCCTTCACAGACTCCTATTTTCCATTGATCCTATCATTTTTTCTATTTTCTCTTTTTCTATATTTTATTTAGCACATTATTGATGAATCAAAGTCTTTTTCTGCTATATTCAATATTTCAGTCATCTAGTGCAGTGTTTCTCAACCTGTAAGTTGCGACCTCTTTGGGGGGGTCAAAGGACCCTTTCACAGGGGTCACTAAGACCATTGGAAAACACACATTTCTGATGGTCTTGGGAACTGAGACATTGCTCCTCCATCCATCTCCAGGCATCCCCATACATGCAGATGCCCACATAAGAGTACCTGGAGTGGTGACATCATCTGGCCAACCCCATCACACACACCCCATACAAATACAGGTGTATGAGACAGGGTTGGTGCCACAATGTGCTTGTGCGGACCAGTCACACATGTGTAGAGAGCAGCTACTCTGTTAAAAGCAGCTACTGTGTTGAAAGCAGCAGTATTGGAGGTAAAATGAAACTTCATGAATTATAATTATTAGGTAAATGTAAAATCATGTACTTTAAAATCATCAACTACTGCAAAAAAAAGAAAGCATCTATACCATGGGAACTTAATCGACCTGCTGGTTGGTCTTTTTATATTCAGCTATGGTTGATGTGAATACTGCCCCCTTGTGATAGTAACAAGTATGTAAAAAAACCCAAGAGAATGGTAAATCATAGAAAAATTTAGTGAACTGTATTGACTGAACTATGCCATGTATCATCTTTTGTATTATTAAAGCTAGTGTTATGTATTATTTTCATTAGCAAACCATCCCATGACAATGGATTGTGTAGAGAGGAACATTAAGAAAAGAAAATATAATGAGGATTTTTTTTACAGTGTGGATTTACCTCAATAATTTCAGCAGGAATTGAGAAACTGTAGTGTGTTATTTGTTGTGAAGTTCTATCAGCTGAATCTACAAAGCTGAACAAACTAAAACGCCATTTTAACAGCAAGCATCCAAGCTTTGCCGGCAAGGATACCAAACATTTTAGAAGCAAAGCTGATTGACTCAAGAAAACCAGACTCGACACTGGTGGCAAGTAACACAAAAGAAATGTAGCAGCTGTTGAAGCTTCATATTTGGTGGCACTCAGAATCACCAGAGGTATGACACCTCACACTATTGCTGAAGATTTACTGTTGCCAGCAGCCAAAGACATTGTTTGAGTTATGATTGGAGACAAATTTATCACAAAATGTAGTGCAATTTCCTTATCTAACAACACTGTCCACAGAAGAATAGATGACATGTCTGCTGATATTCTTGATCAGCTAATCCAGGAAATTAAATCTGCTCCACTTCTTACTATCCAGCTTGATGAATCTACAGACGTTGCGAACTATTCTTTACATGAGGTATATTAATGATGGCAATTTTAAAGATGAGTTTCTCTTTTGCAAAGCTCTTGAAACGACAACTGCATGTGATGTATTTGACACAGTTGGTTCATTTCTAACAGAGCATAAGAGCTCTTAGGAAAAGGTTTGTGGTGTTTGCACAGCTATGGAGATGGTGCTGGAGATGGTGCTCCAGCTATGCAAGGATGTTGATCTGAATTTCAATGTGTGGTACTAAATAAGTCTCCAAAAGTCATTGGAACTCACTGTATGATTCATCAGCAAATATTAGCAACGAAGATGCTGCCATAAGAGTTGCAAGAAGTAATGAAAAGTGTCACAAGTTCTGTCAATTTTGTAAAGGTGAGCACTTTAAACAGTCAACTGTTTTTGCAACTGTGCAATGAGTTGGATGTACCAAACAATGCTCTGCTATTTCACACTGAAGTGAGATGGTTGTCGAGAGGAAAAGTTTTAAAACGTGTTTTTGAGCTTCATGATGAACTCAAAACCCTTTTTATTCAGGAGGCAATACTGCAGTTTGAAGCACTTTTCAGCAATAAAAGTGAACTGCAGAAAATAACTTACTTTGTTGACATCTTTGCCATCTTGAATGAGTTAAATTTATCACTGCAAGGATCAAATGCAACATTCCTCGATTTGTCTAAAAAGATTCGATCATTCCAAATGAAACTTCAGTTTTGACAAAAAAAAATTAGATGAAAATAAAATTCACATGTTGCCTACCTTATCTGCTTTCTTTGAGGAACATGACATTGAACCAGACAAAAGGATTACAATGATGATTTCCATGAAAGAACATTTGCACATGCTTGCAGACGAAATTTCATCGTACTTTCCAAATCTACCTGACACCCCATTTGCACTTGCAGAAGCCCATTCACAGTCAAAGTAGAAGATATTCCTGAGATGGCACAAGAGGAGTTCATTGAACTTATTATCAGCAATGCAGCCAGAACTGATTTCTCTACAATTCCAGTTACAAAATTCTGGATCAAGTGTTTATAGTCATATCCTATTCTGTCTCAGACTGTGTTGTGCCTTCTTCTTTTTCCAGCAACATATCTTTGTGAAACAGGGTTTTCTAGCTCGTTTGTTATCAAGTCTAAATACAGAAGTAGACTTGTTGTGGAAGATGATCTTCGTTGTTCTCTGGCAAAGACTGCCCCAAGAATTTCTGATCTGGTGAGAAAGATACAATCTCAACCTTTGCACTGAGGTTGGCTTTTTATACATACTATGGAAAAATGTAGCAATGTAGTTTACTGTTATTATATTAAGAGTGTTACCCACGCTATACCATGTTTAAAGACAAAATTTCATTTATTTGTAATTAGAAACAAATATTTCACAATATATAATTACGTATTGTTTTGTGATTAATCACTATGCTTTAATTATGTTCAATTTGTAACAATGAAAATACATCCTGCATATCAGATATTTACATTATGATTCATAACAGTAGCAAAATTATAATTATGAAATATAATGAAAATAATTTTATGGTTGGAGGTCACCACAACATGAGGAACACTATTAAAAGGTCATGGCCTTAGGAAGGTTGAGAACCACTGATCTGGTGGGTCTATTTCTATATTCTGTTTTTCTTTTCTTAAATAACAGTCAATTTTTTTTTACTTATCACTTTCATAGTAATTTTTAGATGTATGTAAATTAACACAGGCTTCAGATAGTATTATCTTCCACCTGAGAGTTTTTTTCTTTTTCTTTCTCTTTTTACGCAGGTAGGGTGAGGGACAGATCACCTAAATATAACTAGTGTTTGAGTCGGTCAAAGATATTTTGCAGTTTTACTTAAGATTTGGTCTTCCTCTACTCAGTCCGTAATTGTAAGATGTGGCCTTTGGAGCTTTCAAGAGAAAGTCAAGAGGCTCCTCTTCAGACTTGAAGAATGTTGGAGATTGAGCTCTGTTCTTTAGACCTGTCAGAATGATTCTCAAGCCCCCAACCCCCAAATCTGACAAATATCTTGAGAGTAAAACAAATGCTGTATTGAAAACTAGCTTGTAACAGTGGGACATTGGCTCTTTTTAGAATTTTTTTCTTGTCCTGGCTTTCCAGCATATTGTGCTGAGTCCAAAATTCCAGATTGCTACTTTGGCTTCCCGTTGGTTTTTCTTCCCTCCTCCCTGCAGAGGCTCAGGGCTGGGTGATCTGCAAGCTTCAGCTATAATTATCAAATGTTTTTAAGAAAAGTAATGGCTCTGGAAGTCAGCTCACCTTTAAAAAGCTCTTTACTGTCTGGAATTTCATTCATCTAGTCCTTGCTGCAATCACATTCCTCTAATTTCTTTAAAATATTATTTCATAATTTAATTGTATATTCCAATTTGCAGTGGGAGCCATCATCCTGCCATGATGGATTATATCATAACCAAGGACAGAGATTAAAGTAATTTTATTTATGGAGTCTAAATAAACTCTGTGTTTTCATTCTACTCATGTAAAGAGATGTACTTCCTGAGGAACTTTAAAGCAAGGTTATGCTGGAAATGTTTAAAAACTCTCCCACGGCAGGAAGGAAGCCCTGATTTATAGGATTGTTTATTTTCATGGTGTAAATCCTCCCACATGTCCAATTTTAAGCTATTCATGTGACCTCACCAAATGCATAGTTGGGAAGAGATGCATAGTCCTGCTTAAAATGAAGGTCTAGGCTTGCAATCCATTAAAATGATTTTCTGTAACAACTAAGGGTTGAAACCATAATTTGCCCACTTTTTTGTAGTTTAATCTTGTTGCCAAAAGTTGTTTCAAAAGAACTCAAGATTTAGACTCACATGAACTAAATTAGAATCAAAAACATTAAATATCCTATTAATCATCAGCATATGTTCTTTTATAAGCATTGCTTCTCATCATTATCATAATAATCTAAATAATTTATTGATTATCCACATTAAGATGGTTATATCAATAAAGACTAAAGGAAGTTTGTACACTTGAAAATATTTATGACATCTCAGATATGTTTCTCTTGAGTTATTATAAATAACAATAATTACACAGGTGTGACCAAAAAATTTTTAAGAGTATTTATAGTTAAACTATAACAAAAAGAATGTAGTAAAATAAACAAATAAGTTCTTTTTTTAAAGGTGGAATGTGTAACATTCAAAAAGACCACAAAATTTATTTACTGTGTTATAGAATATTAAGAAGTTGTATTCCTGTGGCACTCTCACCAGAGACTGGCACTCAATGGTTAAAACAAAAGGCAAACAACCTACATTTTAAGCAAGAAGAATATACTATGTATGTGGGTAGCCCATCCATGGCTTTTCAGCAGGCAGCTAAATTGATTCTTAAAGAGTCCAAATTAAGCCTATAATGGAAAAAAGATAAAAGGGGCATAGCATAGAGAATAGGATTGAGTGGCTAAAGGTGTATGGGTAGACAGACAATTCTAAGATTGGCTCACTAATGGAATGGAAGACCTGCTGCCACCAACAGAACAGTGAAAAGGCCAAATGCTGCAGCCTGTACCTGGTGCACAGGGCACCGGGAACTACCGCTAGGCCCGTGCACTAGCTCTAAACTAGTCTTGTTGTCCCTGCTCCCACCAGAGAAGATTCCTTATGAGTAAGAACCCTGAACAATAGATTATCCATACTGGGACTATTGAGAATGAAAGGGGTTAATGGCACCATTGACTACGCTAAGATGACAGGCCTGGGCCAGGGCTGTCAAAGGCCAAGCGAGATGTACGATGGTCCTTTTCATGCTGGGGCTAACCTAAGGAATTGGATTAAAGTAACATAAGTCACTTGCCCTGTCCTGGCTGACTTGAAAGTCAGGAAAATGAGTACCTGACATTTTCAGCTTCCGTGCTAAGAGGCATGACCTGTCTCATTGGTGAGGAAATTCGCCCCTAAGAAGAGGTTACAGATGCTGAATAGACCTAAAGGATGACATATATAGATTGCAGTAGGTTTCAATAATTTCTATCTTATCAAAACAAAATGGTGGGATTAAAATAAATGCATGAAATTAAAGTAAAAAAAACCATCTAGCTGAGTGACTATGACAGGTGTGTAATATTTGCTCTTTGCACTATAGCTGCAGGAATCCTTGCATTTTATTTCCTGAGTTACAAATTAAAATAGACATTAGCACAGAAATTTTGCCATTACTTATGATGACTTAATTTGTTAATTTTTTATGGTATAACATCCTAAACTAGCATTATTTAGCTTAAGGCTGCTCTTTATATATTAAATACACAATTTTATTTTTAGGTTGGACAAAAATAAAATAAATCAATGGAGATATTAAAGTAATTGGACCTTATTGTATTCCTTAAAACTACTCAATATTCATGCAGATAATTAATTCTATCAAAAAGTAATGTGACAGAATCAAAATCATAATAGACATTTTATCCTGATTTACTCAATCTGAACATTTCAAGAATGCTCATGTCATTATTTACTTGCCAAGAAATGCTCTGTCCATTCCTGCACCTTACCACCTCTGTTTTCTGAGTTTACTTTTATGACTTCCTCACATTTCAGCCCAAGTTTTATTACCTTTGATTTTCACGATAAATGTCTCTCTGTGCAACATTATTGTATAATACTTAACATAAAGGTAATTTTATGACTATTTTTGTATTTATTTAATTATCTTTCTTTCCGACCAGACTATCAGTCTCAAGAATTCATGAAACCTTTGGCGTCATTTTCTGTTACAGGCATATAGAAAGTGCCTGATACATATTTGTTGAATGGATGAGTGAATGAAATGAAAGTATAAGGACAGTTCAATTCCAATAAAAATAAAAAGCCGTCAATAAATGTATGTTGAACTAACTAAAAAGAATTGTTAAGGGGCAGCCATCTTGGCAACTCTCCATTGACTTTTATTTTGATAGTTAGGTCTGTGTTTTTGTTGCATACAACTCTTGGAAATTATTTTAAGTTGCCAATATTATCATCCCTGGACAGATTAGAAAATTCAGAGCTAAGTAACTGGGATGATTTCTCAAGAACCACTTATCAATATTGACTGGAAGACTTGTACTAACAAGATGTAAATGCCTTTTGATTTAGTAAACTCATTCATAATTCTAATTTAGAATGTGGGCAAAATATTTCACTACTGTATAATGCTTGGCAACATACTATGATTATACATGTATATTTATGGATATTGAAATTTTTGCTAATTTGTACAGAAGTTTTTATCAGTAAATCATCAGAATTACTTCGCGGGTGTTGTGGTTTTTAATAATTGCTAGTATTACAAATATCACAAATTATTGTGGATTTATCTTCATCAACCAGTTAGTAGTGCATTGAGTCATTGTTCAGGGGAATACTCCCTGTGGGAACAAGGAAGTGATAGTTTTGTTACAGAAAGTTTCCATAGCTAGAGTTCTGACTTCAAAATTTATTCATTAATTACAAGAAAAGAATTATTGTAAAATGTTCATCCTAGATCATTCAGTTTGTCTAGATTTTAGATTTGTGTCCTACACATAACCTATATATTTTCCATGGATTCTGTTTTTGTTGGTACAAGGATAACACTTTGAGAACTAGTGATAAAAAGTCTAGTATGTGCGCAGGGTAAAGGAGAGAATCGTCATAAGCCTATTCCTAAAGCAAATAATGGGCAAGTGCATTATCACCTACCTCAAATTGCAAATCTTCATCATTGCAAGTGCTTTATCACCCCCCATTGGGAAGTGAATGCCTAATCGTACAGAATAGGCTATCAATAGGTTAGCATTTTCTTGAAGTACAGAAGCTTACCAATTATAAATCTTTTAATCTAACTACTTAATTAGACTTTCAATGACATTGTCAGCATAATTTGAAAAAAAAAACTGTGTAGAGTTAGAAAGATAAAGCTGACAATAGCTTTAGATATATAGAATAGATGCAATTTGAGAATACAAATCTGGTCTAAATTATAATGCTAGAGAGATAAATCTTTAGAAATCCTTGTCAAATAGCAAGCATATTAAAAATTTTTTAAAAGTATGGTATTTATAGAAGTATAAATGTTTCTTAAAAGCTTTAGAGCAATTGGAAAGCACTTTTAAAATTAACAGAGATACAAAATGTAAATTGAAAGGTATTTTGAGGTTTCTTTCTCAGCAGAGTGAACCTAGGTTGAATCAAGGCTTCATCAACTTGTTTTTTCTGCCTAAAATCAATATTATATCTTTATTAGGTTTAAAGCAAGAAATACAAAATGGAAAGCCTTGGCATTTCTGGTGAAATGACAATGAATTTGTAACTCAATCCATAATGTTACTCCAAATTAGCTCTTTAAAATCTGTATACCTTGTACAATTTTACTGGATGACTTTGAAGATATAGCTTCTGACTATAGGCATAGTTGTTCCTGCATTCCAACGTATTCAGATTAACTCAATACTAATGTATACAGCATTGTTTCTCAGAGTATGTTATGTATAAATTTAGGTAGGATTCATGATGAAGCAATCATGATGAAACAAAGTTTCTTAGCATAACACTTCTAGTGCCTCTAATCGCTATTATAGATGGAGATTCTCCAAACCAGGGAGGGGCGGGGTGGGGCGTGGAAGTGAAGGAAGGGTGGAGAAAAAGAAGGAGATTGAGAAAGAGTGAATAAGAGAGAAATATTCAGAAGTCAAAAAATACCGAGACTCCAAACTAGTCTGAAAATGCTGTTAAGGAATTACAAAAGTATATTACAACATTTTTGAAACAGGAATTACGTTGAACTTTATCAGCTTCTTTTCTGCCATATTTGTAAATCACCAAGCTCCCTTCACATCTATTTTTGTCTAAATGTAAGAACTTGCACCTTAATGAGGCTCCACATTCATCAGAGATCTAAAAATCTTTAAAATATTATTTATTGATATTTCCTGCCTCAGAGAGATTTCTATAGCTTTATTTTTTTTTTTTTTACAATTTTCCAAAAGTGCAGGTGGCCAAATCATTTCTTTTCGAAGTATGCAGATTGCTGCTCCTCAAAGCCTGTTCACTCAATGAGGCTAAATACACAGCCATGCAAGACAAGAAAGATATTGAGTCAGAAAAATCTTGAAGGACCAAGGGACTGAAATAAACACGCTTTCAACTCTACTGACATCTGGTACTCAAAATGAAATAGCAATATCGAAAAATTGCTAAAAGATGCTTGTTTCAAAAGTTTGCTTCAAATAATTACATATTAGTATCTATCAGTACCATTGACATAGTGATATATATGAGACTGATCACTAGTGTCTTCATTTTGACAAAGCTAGTCTTGAAATAATACTTTATGGTAGTACAGTTTAAACATGATGATTCATTTAAAAATAGTTTTTGCTCATAACAAGAGGACAATTTCCCTCCAGTCCTGAACTGGAGAATATAGGGGGAGTTTTCTGTAACTGTGAGCCCAGCATTGCTCAGTTCTATGAAGCTGTATAATATTTTTCAGAGTTGAAACACAGATAAAATTGCTCTACAATAGAAAACATCTGTTCTTTCTCTTCTTTCATACTTTGATTTTTTTTGGGGGGGTCCTTCATTTAACACTATTTGTAATAGTTACTGTCTACTGTATGTTAGACACTACTCTGGGTGACAATGAACAAAATATCATTTATTAAGTTAATATTTCATTGGGATGATATAAACAAGAACAAAAGAAGAAATAATATCAGTTAATTGTAAAGTCTATCAGAACAGAATATGTGACCACCTTGTACTGTGTGAATTAGTAAAACGTACCATAACAACTTAAAGTAATAGAATATCCAATGTGGCTGGAGAAATGGGCAGAAAATATATAGAAACTGAAAAAAAAATAAGTAGCAGGTAGGTAGTTTTAAATCAGATTTAGAAATTTATAAACCATTTATTAAGCAGTGAGAAGTGATCTGTGCCAAATCTGATGTACTTTTACAACTGACAGCAAAGAATTAGGTAGACATTGAAATGGAAAGGGAAGAGGTGGGATTTACTAGCCTTATGAAACTGGAAGGGAATGAAATGAATTATTTTGGTATATGTTCTGGAAAGGAAGCTACAGGTTGGCTTTTGTAAGGGAAAACAGAATAAAATGTAACAAAATAAAATTAAATGGATAATAGCACAATAGTTTATAGCGAATAGTATAAACATACTCTGATTAATTCAATTATTTCTTTAAGTTGTTTGAGCCCTATTTTGGTAGATATAGCTATGTTTTGAGAAATGTGACTTAAATTCTTATCTAGTTTTTCTGATACCTGATAAAGAATAGAGCAAACAAAAATTCATCAGAAGACCTGGACCAGGCTGTTAGAAGTCACAGGACCTTAATGAAGCCACAAACAAACAGGAACCACAGTAGAGAAGTAGCATTCCCTAGATTCAAGTCTCCATGTACTGATCTCACATTCATATTGAAATAGAGTATAAACGTCTTAACATAATAATTAAGTAAATGAGGTGAGGGATATATTAACCAGTACAATGTAAGCATTCCAAATTGTATATGAAATCGGCACATTGTATCCCATAAATGTATTAATGTATACATGATCTACCTCTTTATGATTTAGGAATAAAAAAAATAAAAGTTAAAAAACAAAATAAGAAGAGAAAGGAAAACCTTAATAGCCTGGTATACAAAACTATTGCACAACTTGCTCTTTTCCACTAAATAATGTACCCGGAACATTTTTCTATATTATGACCTAGATTACTTCACATTGTGAATCCCATAGAACATTCTATTATATTGTATGACTGTACTGATAAGCACCTGATCAGTGAAAGATGTATTATTTTCTATTATAAACAATTACCCAATGGATAATTCTGTACCTGTTCCATTAAAAAAAAAAAAAGAGAAAAGTTCTAGTTACCAATTTGTACAGCAAGAATAAATGTAGCAGAATCTGTCTTTAATACCTAGATCAAATTTCAAAATAACAGCATGCAGTCCATCATAGCTCAGAGTGTATTCCTTTGAACACCAATCTTAGGAGATAATAATATTTATTGCTTATCTGTACCTCATCATATATATACAGGGGCTCCTTTATTTACCGTGGTTTAACTTATGGTTTTTCAACTTTACAATGGTGCAAAAGTGATATATATTCAGTAGAAATGTACTTTGAATTTTAAATTTTGGTCTTTTCCCCAGCTGGTGATGGACAAAATATTTTCTTACGATGCTGGGCAGGGGCAACAAGCCACAGGTTCCCAGCAGCCCTGCAAAAGAGTAAACACCCTGCACTCCAGTGGGCTGTGTGCCGGATGATTTTGCCCAACATAGGCTAATGTAAGTTTCCTAAGTACGTTTAAAGTAAGCTGGGCTAAGCTTGGGAGGTTACGTATGTAAAATGCATTTCCGACTTACATATTTTCAACTAATACAGGCTTGGCACATATTTCCATAGTAAGTCAAGGAGCATCGCGTGTGTGTGTGTATACACAGGATGTAAAACTGTGTGCAACTAAAAATGTATTAAATTGTGTATGTACACAGGATGTCTGTAAAATCCGTGTGCAATTTAATAAATTTTACAGACATCATTATATGTATATATGAATATTAATATTAAAATGTAAAAGTTCTTTGAGAAAAGCCGACATAATATACTGCCCATAGTAGCCAATTTATAATAATCATTATATTATGGAGTAGCAAAATCATATTATCCTTTTACCTCCTAGCGATAATAGATCTTTGGGGAAACCATGTTACTGGTAAGTAAATTAACTTTGCTCAAAAATAGAAGGGTTGTCTTCTAGAGAAGTTACTTTATATAATTAGGCATTTAAACCACCAAAAGGTGGAAAATGAGGTCATTCTGTGAATTATTGCTCAGAAGTTTTACACTTCTACGGGATGATAAAACCAAATGATAGTATGTCATAAAAATTAACAATAAAAAGTAAATTAAGCAGAAGTACACAGCAGTTATCCATGCTAGGTCTAGAACTAAGACAATAAAGAGGAACAAATAATATCAGCCTGTTGTAAATTCTACGCAAGTCAATTATGAGGCCACCGTGTAGTGAGTGATTGGCAAAACGTGTTTGGTTTGAATTCTGAATGGGACAAGAAACAGCTGTGCAGAACGAGGCGCAGGAACAAAGCTGAAGGGTAAAACTTTAGTCCCATAAAACTTACAACAAAGCCCATTAAGATTTCTAGCTAAAGGATCGAGCCATTTTTCTCTTTCTAGAAATGTGGCTTGTTTTTAGGAAACATTGCTTACACAGGAAAAAAAAAGTGAAATAGACTTTCCCTCAGGGATTTGCCTTTGTAGATGTAAACTTTACTATGATTTTGTGTGATAGTTAACTTTGGGTGTCCAGTTGACTGGATTAAGGAGTACCTAGATGGCTGGTAAAGCCTTACTAATGTGTGTTTCCAGAGGAGATTGATGTGTGGACTGAGTAGAGATCTGCCTTCAACAGAGGGGCTAAAATAGAATGAAAAGTCAGAGAAAGGTCAGTTCTACCTTGTCTTTCCTGGGTCTGGGACAGTCTCTTTCTCTTGCCCTTAGAAAATAGAACTCCAGGCTGTTCAGGGTTTAGACTCCAACAGTTACACAGGAGTCCCTGGGGTTCTCAAACACTTGACCTAGGACTAAGAATTACAGCATTAATCCCCTGGTGCTGAGGCTGTCAGACTTGGAGCCACTCTACAGCATCCCTAGGTGCCATGGACTTTTCAACCTCCATAATCATAGGAGATAGTTTTCCTATTAAGTTCCCTTCTCTCTCTCTCTTTTTCCCTTCTCCTCCTCCTAGTGCTTCTGTTCTTTTCTGGACAGAAACCTGACTAATATAACATATCACATATATGATAACATTATGTGATTTGGCCTGTAACTGAACTTTAGGAGTAATTATGAGGTTTTGTAGATTAAGGGTCAATATTTGGCTAGCAATAGACCACATATGCTATGGTGACCTGTAAGATCATAATATATTTCCTATGTTTAGATATATTTAGATAAATTTATTTCTCTCATACCATTGAGTTATAATTTCCTTCCGTATTCAGTACAGTTAATATGCTGTAAACATTTGTAGTCTGGGACCAACAGGCTGTGCCATGTAGCCTAGGTGTATGGAAGGCTGTACCATCTAGGTTTGTGTAAGAAGGATTCTACAATGTTTGCACAATGACAAAATTTCCTAACCACGCAATTCTCAGAACGTATGCTCACCATTACTCACAAACGACTATGTATGGATTAGGTGGCAGACTCTCAGCTCTTTGCTAAAATAAGGACTATTTGATCTGCTGTGGATACTTAAAATGTGACACAGTATTTGACCTATTTGTTTGCAGTACAGTCCCCACAACAATCTAAAAGATATTTTTATTATTTAATTATTATTTTACATCAAAGAGCTCAAATGTCTTCCTCAAAGTCCCCGGTCTCACAAAATGCTGGGGCTTGAAATTCTTCCTACAGCTATCTGACTTCAAAGCTCATGTTTTCTCCTAGGTCATTTGTAAAGATCTTTTGGAGCAAATGATTTCCTAATTTCACGAATTTACTAATGGAAGAGAAGAGAAGTCTCATTCTTAGCGAAGTTTGGGCCTACAAGGCAGGCCAATGTCTGAGATTTTTCACAGGAGTTCCCCAAGGAAGAGTTGTGAGGCAGAAGCCTGCTTAGAGCATGCAAGATACCAAGGTCAAAGGCGAAGCTAGGCATAGGGTCAAAATTTCTCTTCCATTTTGGGTATCTCACTTACACAGTGTGAAAACTTGAACACACCTAAGTGAATGTCAGTGATAAACTTGGTTAGCTAATTGATACATCATCTGAAAGATGGCAAATCTAACCACTGAAATGCCATGAAAATAGAAGATTATCATTCACCAGTGGTTGGAAGGTGGCAATTTAGTTGATTAGCAAGTGGCCTGTGTAAATTAAATCTAATCTGTATCTGATATTTTTACTTCTGATACATTTTCATGAGGAAACTTGCTTTGGATTTATTAGTAAAAATGAAGAGTAAAGATTAGAGTAAAAGATGACCATTTCTCTCAGAAAGTATGGTGAATATGGTAACAATGATGATGCCTTCTCTACATTTCAAGGCAAAGTTTCTGAGTGTCTAGTAGAGATCTGGAATAGGTGACACTGACAATGTTTCTATCTTTGGCAAAATTGGGAAAGCTTTAAACAATGTGCATTTATGTTTACCATTGTAAACATGCCATACTTTAATTCTATAATGACTCAATGCACCAGATTTTACTCTCATATTCCCTTCTAGATGGAGTGGAGCATTTGAAACAAAAGCACAGAAACTACACACCCACACTCACAGCTACACCTTAAGGAACTAGAGGCCAATGGCATGTAACAACACTAGAGTGGAATCGGAAAGGCCGACATAAGTCACACACTGATTTACTGACTCATGTCTTTCTGTCCTCTGCTCAGACCATCCAGTGTCAAGAAAATCACTTAAAGCCTGTTAGGTGATGTAAATAAGTCTTCAGAAAAGTAATGTTGATAACTTTTTCTTCATTCTTAGTGGGAAGATAGGTATGTGATGTTCCCTAATATAAGTTTTTTATCAATGATATCTATCATTTCTAGGTATTATTAGTTCCTTTATTCCCTTTCTCCTTCTTTTCTCTTTTTTTTTTCCAAAATAAGATTATCAAAATGGGAGCCTCCAAACTAGAATTAAAACTTCAAGTGGTAATACCTTACAAAGTACATTGGCAAGTTCCTAATTTATTTTTTTCTGTAGTCAGAAATGAGTTTTATTTTTGATTTTAACATTTAATGTACATGTGAGCTCACACAAGTGACTTTTGCTTTCTAAACTTCAGTTTTCTCACTTTTTAAAAATTAAGTCATTCATATATAAATTTATTAAGAAATAGAATTTTAAGGGCAGTGCCTGTGGCTCAAAGGATTAGGGCGTCAGCCCCATATACTGGAGGTGGTGAGTTCAAACCCAGCCCTGGCCAAAAACTGCAAAAAAAAAAGAAAGAGAAAAGAAAAGAAATAGAACCTTAAAATATTGAGAAGTATATTAATATACCAAAGATGAAATAAAATTTGGAAAATTAAGTACATGAACAAAATCCCAGGGTGAGTTTTTGATGGAACCAAATATTAATGTAGCTTTCTTTGAATTGTTTTCCTCTCATTTCCTGGTAATATGAACATTTTAAAAGGGTTTTCTAAAAATTATAAGAATTTTTTGTTTATGAAGGTTTTCTACATTGTTGAAAAGCATTACAACTTAAAGTCTATGCATCTGTATTTAAGTTAAAATGAAAAAGTTATGGAAACTTATTTTTCTTATATGAGGTATCAAATAATTCATCTATGTAATACAATAAAAGCTTCTTTCCTGCCATCAAAAAGTTATAGAATAGAGAATGATAAGAAAGTAAAACAAAAAATACTTCAGTGGTGAATGCCATTCATTTTAAAACTTTGTTCCATATATTTTAAACAGCACTACAAAAGCTGGTGTGATGCCCTAATACATTTGAGAAATTGATAACAGCATTATGGGGAAAGGGAGAACAGATTTTCAGTAGTAATTGAGGATTTTTAGTTAAAAAAGTTATTTTAGATACCCATAGTCTCAGATAAAATCTTGAGTACATTCAGTATCAAGTACAGAAATTCTGAGTAACAAAAAATAATCACTCGATGACTTAATACAGACATATAACAGCTTTCTTCACCTTGCTTTTCTCTTCAAACTAGGTTAGTAGAGTATTGATATTTTTATGTAACTAAAGAAGTGATCAAGGGTATGATTTCTTTATGTTCATTTTTCTTTTACATTTTAAGATTACATTTACAACTGTTGCCATAAGGGTGTTGCCATTAGAGTCTCACAAAAAAGCGATGTTGTGAAGAATAAGCACACTTATTGAAATTGTATTTTAAATAAAGGTGACCATCTGCTTGCTCAGGCAAAATGGTGAGCTTTATTTACGATTGCTTTATATAGGGAATCTTGTGCATGCGCACTATACAGCATTGACCTCATTAATATTTATTACAATCCCTCTGCACATGTGCATTGGATATCAATGACTTCTCTGCACATGAGCATTGGACATCAATGACTTCATTAATCCATTTAAACATCTTGTGGCCACTTGCCCTATAAGTAGTTCCTCCCTAATAATCTGATAATCCACCCAACATACACATTTAAGCGTAACCCTTTTAACATAACCCAGTTTAACATATCTTAATAAAGAACATGTTGTCAGTCATTACTTTCTTTATTCTTATCTGATGAAGCCTGAGACTATGGAGGAACAAGGTAGATTGAATATCTGCCCTTGCCAACCTTACCAGTTTGGAGACTGTTACTTCGAATCTTTAAGCAAGGCATAAAGAAACTTCTTGGGCATACAGGAATTTGTGTGCAAACCTCTGCTCCCATGTAGGCCTTAAGTCTGGGTTTTTTTCTTTTTCTTTTTCTTTTTTCTTTTTTTTTTTTTTTTTTTGCAGTTTTTGGCTGGGGCTGGGTTTGAACCCACCATCTCCATCATATGGGGCCAATGCCCTACTCCTTTGAGCCACAGGCACTGCCCAGGGGTTTTTTGCTGGAACCTTTTATAAGGAATTTTCAGGCTGGACTTCAAAAGACTTTTATGAGCCCAGGTTTCATCTGTGTCATTAGATACCTGTATGCATTGGGTAAATTCCTCTTCTCTTGAGGTCCCTGAGCACATTTCCATTCCCAGACCCATCAGTAAGTGACCTTTGTCACTTACCACCTATCAGGAAATGTTACTGATAGGTATCTGGCCAGTTTTCCAAAGGGCTTTTTTTATTGGCCTTATAAAGTCAACCTTAATTTTTTTTAACACAGTCTGGACATCTCTGGAAATGCCATTCCAGCCAGAGCCTTGGTCAAGTTAGGCCTGCAATCAACCCGGCCATATGGGATTCTGCCTCAGTTTCTTACAAGTATAACTATACAAAGTCTTTTCACTGCTCTCTCTCAAACAGCTTTTTTGGCCAGAGGTATATAGGCATTTCGCCTGTATACTGTTGCCATAAGTGTCTCGTGGAAAAGCCATGTGGAAGAATAAGCATGCTTATTGAAATTGTGTTTTAAATAAAGGTGACCATCTGCTCGCCTAGGCAAAATGGTGAGCTTCTTTATTTGCAGTTGGCTTATATAGGGAATTTTGTACATGAGCACAATGCAGCAATGACCTCATTGATCCATTTAAACAGTTTATGACCACCCACCCTATAAGTAGCTCCTTCCTTGTAATCTGATAACCCACCCAACATACACCTTTAAAGATAATCCTTTCAATATAACCTGGTTTAACATAACTTAATGAAGAACATGTTGTCAGTCATTACTTTCTTTGTTCTTATCTAATGAAGCCTGAGGCTATGGGGGAAACAGACAATTTGAATGTCTGTTTTACTGACCATACCATTTGGAGGCAGTTACTTTGAATCTTTAAGCAAAGCATAGAGAAACTTCTTGGACATATAGGAGTTTGTGTGCAAACCTCTGCTCCCATGTAGGCCTTAAGTCAGGGGGAGGGGGGGCGGTTGCTGGAGCCTTTTATAAGGAATTCTCAGGCTGGACTTCTCAAAAGCCTCTCATAAGCCCAGGTTTCATCTGTGCCATTAGATACCTGTATAATATTACCATTCCCAGACCTGTCAGCAAGACCTTCATCACTTACCACAGACCAGGAAAGGTTACTGATGGGTATCTGGCCAGTTTTCCAAAGGAATTTTTCATAGGCCTTAAAAGTCAACCTTAATTCCATAACACAGTCTGGAAATGCTATTCCAGCCAAAGCCTTGGTCATGTTAGGCCTGCAACTAACCTGGCCACACGGGATTCTGCCTCAGTTTCTTAAGTATGCCTGCACAAAGTCTTTTCACTGCTCTCTCTCAAATGGCTTTTTTGGCCAGAGGCATATAGGCATTTCGTCTATAATATACAACTTTTTTAGCATTAACTTATATGCATAGCTAGAAGCACTCTGTGAGATTCAAAATATTATATGGTATCTTGAACCATGGCTGTGCAGTATTGATTTTTGTCAAAAGGCACCTACACATACAATGTCTTGTTATACAATAAAAAGTTGAAAAGCTTTACTTAGGAAGTGAATATGGCAACTTGCAGTCCAATGAATAGGTAGCAGCTCACAGAAAAAATGGTGAACTTCATTCTATACCAGTAATTTAGATAATAAAATATTAAAGCATTTCTTGAAATATAAATAGTTTTCCACACAGATTTAATGTGATAAGATAGTATTTTTACTGGTTTTATTAGCAGTATGACAAATGACAAGTAATAAATTCAAATACAGTGCAGGCAGACTCAGGCTGTTACAAGTTCTGGGTGGCTTTCTCCAGCTTTTACAGCACAAAGCCAGGAGGTAGAATGCATGGAGAAAGTTTTTTTCTGCTTCTGCCAACAAATGACAAATATTTTAGGGTATGATTTTACAGTTCTATTATATGTTGTATCATTGCCACTCATATATTATACAGACTATTATACACACTTTCCAATGTGCTCAATTATGACATAATATGAATATAAATTCCTCTTAATTTTGAGGAAATGAAATATTTTCTAATATTCTTATAAGTCACTATTTAACTATAGATACATTGAAGAAAAAAATACTATTATGCACTTTCTTATTTTTTGTGGTACCAAGAAAAATGTTGTATATTCATATTTACAGACTGGTATATAGTTGCTACTCAGTACTAACACCTGCTGAACGAATGTGAAGCAGAGAGCTATTAAGAGTAGTAGAGCCAAACTTGAACTAGGATTCTGGAATTGCTATTTACTGTATGTGTGTGAAACAGTTAGTTCTGCCTTATCTAGAATTTGGATTTCCATGGTTTTAAGTTACCCTCAGTTCAAAAATATTAAATGGAAATTTTTAGAATTCATGAATTTTAAATTATGTGCATCATCTTCATCTGGAGTAGAGCATAAATCATTCCTGTTTCCAGAATAGCCATTCTGTTTATGTTGCCCTTTTGTTAGTCACTCAGCAGCTACATTGGTTATCAAACTGAAAAGACAGCATTATGTAGGTTTCAGTATTATATGAGGTTTCTGGAATCCACTGGAGTCTTGAAATGTATCCCCTATAAATAATGGGGAACTACTGTACTTAAAATATCTAGATCTCAGTCTCCTTGCTTATGAAATGGGATTAGAATTTTTAATTTTTAATGAGATAATATACTAAAAATATACTGTTTTTTCCTAAGGTAATTACATGTCATTATTTGAATGTGTTCCCTCCCAAGACACCTTAAAATGAAAAAAAGAGCAACAAAATAAACAGGAAAAAGAACTGTTAATAATTACAACATCTGGGTAATTATGTGCATTCTTATTTATTTAGAAGGAAGTGAATTCATATAAAATTACTTGGAAATACACAAAAACATCCCCCCAAAATTGGAAAAGAAAATAATAACAAGATAACCATACACTTTCTCCTCTCCTATAGGGAGAAAGAACTATTTACTTTGGGGACAAATATTTGAGTTTTCTTTTCTGGATAATTTAGAATAAAGTATCTTGGAAAAACTAGTTGGTTTTTCAATGTTTTTCCAAAAGTTTTGTCTAGGTCTGGCTGCTGTATAGTAGAATACTTCTCTTTTTCTGGCAATTGAGTGTCATAGAATAATGACTCACTTACAACCAACACATACACCCATCAAAATTTATAACCATATGGCACACCTCCTGAATGAGGGGCTCAACTATAACTTGGACTTTAGCTAACAAATGTAAACAATGTAACCTATTGTTGGTATGTTTATATCTATCTAAAATTGAATAAATAAGTCATAAAGTTTATTACAAACAAAAAAATCTATAACTATTCAAGTGTAGCTAGCAGTCAGCCTGTTCATGCTCATTCCTAAATATTGTATTAGTTTTCTAGAGCTGATACAATAGACCACCACCAAGTGGTTATCTTAAAACAGTAGAAATTCATCTTGTCACACTTCTGGAGGCAAAAGTACAAAACTAAGCCATCAGTAGGAAGGTTCTCCCTCCAAACCATGCAGAGAGCATTCCTCCTCACCTTTCAGCAGCTGGTGCCACCAGGCTGCACAACTTCAAGCTCTGCCTCCTCCATCTTCACATGCTCTTCTTCTCCTCCACATGTCTCATCTCATTTCTTGTGTAAGAACATGAGTTGTTAGGTTTAAGATGCACCTGGATAATCCAGGATGATCCTCTTGACATCCTTTATTAATTTGCAAATACCTTTTCTCCAAATAAGGCTATATTCACAGGCTCTGAGTGGATATACCTTTTGGAGGTTCACCTTTCAACCCATTACAAATATAAGATGATAACTAAAGAGTATAAAACATCTTAGGAAGGCATTATTATTTAAGGGAAAGACAGAGGAAGAGGAATATTAATTCCAGTAACCAGTAATCAATCCAGAGAATCATAAACTGAATAAAATACGTATTTAATATAAACATTATATGAAGGCACTGAGAAGGGCTGAAAATCGCATAAATGAAATTACTCTTTTCTTAAAAGAAAAAATCATTGATGGAAATTTAACTTTTTCTGTGTGTGTGTATTCCCCCACCAAGAGTACTACTCAGTTTAACTTATGCATAGTAGGTTAAATTCAATAAAAAAAAAAAAATAAGAAAGAAAGAAAGAGAAGAAAAACCTCACTAGCACTCCCTCTTACTTGCCCAAGGAATTTGCTGGTGGAATTTGGTCTGGCCAAAATAGCTGGAAAGTGAGAGAAGAAATCAGGACTTGAAATTAACATCTAAACTATGCCCTAATTCATGGCTAACACCTAAATTATATTTCCCATGAAAGTTCAATAATCTGGTGGAAATAAACATCTAGAGCTAAAAAGAACTTTTAGAAAAGACTTCAGCTGCTTTTCATAGAGTAATAGAGTTTTGAGTTTGAGTTTAACGAGTTTAATTGCCTAGTGGAATGAAAAAACAAAACAACTGAACAGATGAACAAACACAAATCCAGCATTTTTCACAGATACATAAAATAATCCAGAATCTCTACAATAGATCATCCAAAGCGTCCAGTATATAAGTAGAAATTTGGTAACAAAAATCAAAAACTGCCAGACCTGGAGTTTCTACAAGAAAATATGATGTGTAGTCAAGAGGAAAAAAAAAAATCAAAAATTACTGAGGCTAAAGTAATTCCATCTTCTAAGCTAATCCAATCAACTCCACTTCTGGAAGTCCTGTCCTACTTCATCTACTGTTTCTTATGTGAGAGTACATACTTACCATTAACCCCACCTTTAGGTCAAAAGGATTTTGATGTTATCACCCAAATTTCAGGTTACAACATACATAGCATACCTGCTTTTCCCTTGATTTATCCTTCTGAAGCATCCATGCTCTTTTCCTGTGGTATATAAGATGGTATATGGAGATGGGGTGGTAGTGAGGTGATCTACCTGCCCTGCTGCCTTCCTACACCACAGTCCTGTTCATAATATCCCCAACAAATTGTCTTTTATTGACAAACTGGATTTGTCTGCCTCATTCTTTCGTTTCTTGGCTCCTTCTGCTTTAGGACTGCTTTGCATATATGGTTCTCACATAAACAAAACTTTACCCTGAGACTACCCAGATGCTGGAATTCCTAAACAGATCATACCTGAGAAGGTATAATTGTTTTTACTTGCTGATGATATGATTATTTACATAGACATTTCTAAAGACTATCAAAAACTTCTGTTACACTAATAAATGAATAAAGCAAGATCTAAGAATCAATACACACAGCAATTTCCTATTAGAAGAAAACAAATAGTGAATTAGACAGAAAAATAAATTAGTTAATAAAAATCAAAATACAAAAAATAATTCTAGGGAAATAAATTAAGGAAGACTTAACTGGAAAAATAAAGTATATTTACAGTATCAAAGACAAAATAGTATTAAGATATTGATTCTTTGCAAATTGATCCATAAGCGTAATGTATTCCCAGTCATAAACACAGCTAGCTTTATTTTGGGGGAGGGGGACAGTCTTACTCTTAATGTTCTGGGTAGAGTGCCTTGGCATCATCATAGCTCACATAAACCTCAAACTCTTGAGCTCAAGTTAGTCTCTTTCCTTGGCCTCCTGAGTAGGTGGAACTATAGGCTTGAGCCACAATACCTGACTAGTTCTTCTATTTGTTGTTTTTTTTTGAGATAGAGTCTCACTATATTGCCCTAGGTAGGGTGCCATGTTACAGCTCACAGCAACCTCCAAATCTTGGGCTTAAGCGAGTCTCTTGCCTCAGCCTCCCAAGTAGCTGGGACGATAGGTGCCCTCCACAATGCCCAGCTATTTTTTTGTTGCAGTTGTTTAGCTGGCCTGGGCTGGGTTTGAACCTGCCACCTTTGGTGTATGTGGCTAGTACTGTAACCACTGTGCTATGGTGTGCTATGGGTGCCAAGCCAACACAGTTACCTTTTTTTTTTTTGCAGTTTTTGGCTGAGGCTGGGTTTGAACCCACTGCCTCCAGCATATGGGGCCAGCACCTTACTTCTTTGAGCCACAGGCACTGCCCCACAGTTAGCTTTTAAAAATACAAATTGGTAAGCTGTTCTAAAATTTATATGAAACTTCAAAGAACATTATATATGCAAAAGAAAACAGATGAAGATGGTGAAGGAGAAAGACAAAAGGGAGGACTTCAATTATATGAATTTAAGACCAATTAAAATTTAACATAATTTACACAATGTGCACTAGGTAAGAAAAGTAAAATGGATGATGAAAACATAATTGAGATTTCAAAAACAGGTCATCATATAAATGAACAATTCATTAAAAAAATGATGCCAAAACAATCTGATGACAATAGGTGATTCTGGAACAGCTGGATACCTATTTTGGAAAGAAAAAAAAATCAGCCTTGATTCCTATATTATGCTATCCACAAAATTTAATGTGAAATGAATCATATAGACCTAAATATAAATGTTACTTCTATAATGATTCAAGAAGAAAATATTAGTAAACAGAGATTTATGAGACAATTCAATACAAGCACTATTTAGAAATAATGATAAACTGTATTAAAATTAAAATTTGCTGATCAAGGTATAGCATTAGCAACCTGAAAAAGCAAGACACAACTGGGAAAAATATTTTCAAAATATATATTTAACAAAGAACATACATCCATAATATTATGTACACAAAAACCTCTTAGAATCAACAGTAAAAGACAAACAACCCAATAAAAAGTAAACAAATGATCTGATAACACACTTCACCAGAGATGTATGACGCCTAATGAGCATATGAGAAAAATCAATGCTCAACCTCAGTAGTAATCAAGGAAATGCAAATTAAAAACATATTTAATTGCCACTACACAGTCACGATAATGTCAAAATCAGAATGACTTACCACTATAAATGTTAGAGGAGGCAGTAAGCAACCAGAAACCTCTTTCGTCATAAGAGTGATTTTAAAATTTTATAGTTCTATAGTTTGGATATGGCTCCCATCCATAACTAATGTTGAAATTTAATCCCTAATGTGTCAGGATTCAGAGGTAAGGCTTTAAAAAAGTGATTGAGTTATGAGGGTTTGAGCCCCTTGAAGAGATTAGTCCATTCATGGATTAATAGTTTAATGAGTTAAGGGGCTAACATGGGAGTTGAACTTGCAACATTACAAGACGTGACCTGAACTACACATTCAGCCCCCTCGCCACGTGATGCCCATTGCTGCCTTGGAACTTTGCAGGGGCCTCACCAGCATAAAGGCTTTTGCCAGATTTGGACACTGGACCTTGGACTTTTCAGCCTCCATAACTGTAAGAAAAAATTTATTTTCTTTATAAATTACCCAGTTTTAAGTATTCTATTAAAAGTAATAGAAAATGAACTAAAACAATGGTTTTATAATGGTTTGGGTATTTTCCTACAAAGTTAAAAATGTACAAGTCATGTGACTTAGCATCTCAATTATAGTTATTTATCCAAGAATATACAGACTCTGTACACAAAGGAGGCATCTCAATATCTTCATTGATAAACACTCAAAATATGAGGCTGGAAATGATGGTTCATTCCTGTGATCCCAGCACTCTGGGAGGCTAAGGTGGGCAGCTCGCTTGAGCTTGGGAGTTTGACACCAGCCTGAGCAAGAGCGAAACTCCATCTCTCCTAGAAATAGTAAAGCTGAGGAAAGAGGTACACTTGAGCCCAAGAGCTTGAGGTTGCTGTGAACTACATGACACCATGGCACTCTACCCAGGGCAACAGAGTGAAACTCTGTCTCAAAAAAGAAAACCCTGAAAATACATAAACACACACACACACACACACACACACACACACCCCATGAATATCAGAAAGATAGTGCATAAACAAATTGTGGTATATTCATTCACACAATGAAGTTCAAGGAGCAATAAAAATGAAATGTATTACTGTTACACAGACAAACAGATGGATCTGATAAACATTCAGGGTGAAAGCAACTGCATACAAAAGAGTAAGCTTATGTATAAAAAGAAAAAGCTAATTTACATCAAATTACACAACAAGTAAAATTAATATGGAAAGGTGAAAATTTACAAAATTCATTGCCTCTGGGAAAGAGGACCAGTTGGGAAGGGGGAGGCAAGAAGGTCTTAGTCTACTGGAAATGGTCTCTATCTTGGGTATGGTTGGGTTGTATGAATGTCTTCACTATTCAAAATCACTGAGGTATATATTTAACATTTGTGTAAATTTTATTTGAAAACCAAATAATGAACTCTGGTACATAATAAATTAGTTACTTTTATCTTTTATCGGTGGCATGTGTTGGCAATTCTGACACCACTTGCTATATATTCTGTCCTTTTGTTAATTATATTGGTGCATAGCGTCCTAAGGGGAGTACTGCAAACGTGACAATAGTGATATTTAGCAATGAGGTACGTAGCACTTTTTCTAGGAACAGTTCATGAACTTATTTGTCTGATTTCTCTATATACAGAAAGGGAGTGATTGAATAATAAAGCAAAAGACTAAACTGAAAACATTTATGTAAATATTTGGAAAAAATTCTTTAACCTATGTGGATTTTCTAAAACTGCTTTTCAATTTTTTTTTTAATTAAAAAAAATTTTTTTAAAAGCCTAAGTTGAATTACATAAATTAGGGGACAAAATAAATATTAAAAATAAAAAAATATTGAATTAGAATTCAGAGATAAATTTGAGAAAATATTCCATATGTAAAACAAAAAATAATATATGAAATATAAATACTTAAAGAAAAATAGATATAATTTTAAAATGTGACATAAAATGGCATTTCTTACTAAAATGGCTGATTGGGTTAAAATATTTCCCTTTCATTCTTCTTATCAAAATAAATTTTACAAGCACAAAATATAATAAACCCATGTAGAAAAAAAAGTTTTGATAAATTTCTAGAAGACCAAAGTGGCAGAGAGTGTGTTAACGAATAAGACAGGCAGAAAGAGACTTGACCCACATCCCGAGCAGGTTGTAGAGAGGTGAAAATCAATCCTATTTATACGAATTTCCCATTGCAGTCAATAGGCCCAACACAAAGCTTTATAGAATCTAAAATTACAAAGATAATGATTAATTTAACATATGTTCTTGGAACAACCAGACCGCTGACACTGAAATGCTTTTTCCTCTCCAGTGTATGGGCACAGTAGATGGCATTAACCCTATTTCTTTTTAGAGAAATTAAATACTATTTCTTGATACATCTATGGCTTCTCTGTGGACTGTGTGTACTGTAGAAAATTCTTCCTCATTTGAATACCTGCATTTTCAAACAGCTTCCAGCTCCTGTACCTTAATCAAAGCCTGCCATTTTACATGATACAAACTTCATCTCGTTCAATAATAACCTCTTACTGAGAATTTCCTCTCACAATCACATGGCAGAGTCATCACCTTAATTTCAATTGGCAAAGATAACCTTTATTCTCAGCAATTATACAAGCTACTTTCTTAAAATCTATTGGCTGACAACTGAACATCACCAGTCACCCATAGGAGAAAACCAATATCATGTGATCAAAACACAAAGAGGAAAATTGAGCCTGAAGGAAGCAGGGATATTTAATGACCTAGACAAGACGACCTGAAGTCAATTTACTTAGAAAAATTGAAGAGTCAGTTTCATCCATAAAAAAGTCTAGTGTGTCATGAAAAAAGAAAAAAAGAAAAGAAAAAGAAAGAGAGAGAATGAACAAGACTTCATTCATGCATAAGACTTAAAGGTTTTCACCCATTCTTTCTAAGAATCATCTAAGGATGGATAAAGTCAAGAAAGATTAAGAGTCAAAGATAGAATTCCAAAACTATTGTAAACTTAGAGAAGAGTCCTGAGGAAAACCCAGAATTCCATCTGGATAGACTAGAGGGTCTGAAGAAGGGACAGGGAGGATGGGAGCCAGAAGACTCTGGAAAAAAAGAGGTTGAGGAGTGTCACTCTCTCACACACAGATATACACAAACACACACACAGGATAATTATGAGGTCGCCAAAACACTGGGAAGATGTGATGAAGGTACATTATTTAAAATGAGGAGAAATTTAAATCTTATGAACAAAATAGACAAAATATCTCAAAGAAAGCCTTAGTTCAATTCTTAGGTCATTAAATATGATATGTCCAATTTCAAATCAACAGTGTAGTTCATAACACACTGAACTATGCAGGGTGCTTCCTTGTAAAACCTGACTATTAATTTGGTTTATATGTGGTCCAATCTCTGTGGGGTTAAATTAAACCAAACAAACCACACACACGCACACAGTCTAGCTATTACGTAAGAAACTATATTCCTATATGGGAATCCCTCTAAAGTTACCTGGGGCAGGGATGGTGCAGTCATAACTTCAAGCAAAACTTTAAAATTTCTCTTTGACATCTCTTCACCTTTATTTTCCCCCACTCATCACAGCTGCGTTTACTCCAGATTTCCACAGTACATGGCAGTGAAACTTACCACCTTTCCTTCTCGACCTTTCTCTCTCAAAGTCACAGACTTTTGAAACTGGCATAAAAATCTCTCTGCTTTCTGGAAGAAGTTTGCATGTCAGAGAGTAAGGACTTGATGAGAGGCTGAGGGAGCAGAGGAACACGCAGGAATCAGAGGATTTGAAGCTGAGGAACCAACCCGGCAGCGCCCGGACTCCTCAGCTCATCAGGTCGCTCAGAGCCCGCGACGCCCCCGGGGCCAGACCCACGTCCAGGGCCGCCTCCTCCTCAGTGTGTCGCAGTTTCTAGTAAGTTCCAAGCGATGCCACTGCTGGTTGTGGAACACGCTGGGAAGGCCTCTCAGCCAGCTGCTCACCGGGCGGCCAGTCGGAGCAGCGCCTCCAGAGCTCTGGAATAATATTACTCAAACCAAGGACGGGCACAGTTTTTACCAGACAAGAAACAGCGGCTGTGGCTCCCAGAAGGCCGGAAGGAAGCAAGGCCTCCTCCTTTCCGGTCCGGCTCTTCCTCTGTCTGGGCCCAACCGGTTCCGCAGCTGCAGAGGGACACAGAAGCGGGTGGGCAGCAGGTGAGTCAGGCTGTCAGGGTCAGGGGGTTTCGAAGACAAATATGGGGACAGGCTTTTAAAATTAGCTTTACAAACTACAGACTGAGACAAGTGAGGGGAAAATTATTATTGCAATTTTTTCCTCAGAGGGTCGCAAGAAGTTCTGTGATTCATTGAAATTTAGTTTTGCAGCTAGACATGATTTTAATTTTCTGATCCTATAAATGAGTGTTCTCCCCTGCAGTGTACTTAGAGGTGTCTATTTACAAGCAATTATGTAGCCTGTGAGTCTAATGTCTATGATAGCTTTAGCTATTGGGAGTGATAAATTCCCAAATGAATTTCTTACTCTATGTAATCATGCATAACTTCAGTGAAATTTAGGCCATACATTTATGGTCAAGTCAAATAAGTGAATTTCCATATTGTTGAATAGCTGAACAACTTTATGCTTAAGATATCCCTCAAGAACTTGTTAATGTACATTGTACAGTGTTGCATTCTGCAGAAAATGTTGACTTATGTCCAGGTAAACAGATGCCAAAGCAGGGAAGAATATTCTGGGAGTGAGTCTTTATTTTCACAAATTCTGATATAATTTTAACACAGGAGAAAAGACATGTTTCATTTCCCTTAAGATCCATCATTTCTAAGTAAACAGTATCTAGAACTCCTCATCATGCCACTGTAACTATCACTGTGTAGCTGAGCAAGTTAGATCGTAAGAAAAGAACTATTTGTGAGAAGAGAAGAGCAACAGACACATAATCACCCAAACTTTGGACAGACTCCGAAATGGAAGCCAACATAGCAATGAAATCACAATGAAATTATAAATTTATGGAGGAAAAGCTGGGAGGTTAATTTTACCCTTTAAAGCCTCAATGAAGCATAAAATTCAGGGGAAAAACTAATAATTATGACTAAGAATTGTAAGATTTGGAACATCAACTCAGCAAATGAAGACATTACCACATGGCAGACATTAACCAATAAAAGGCATCCAATCACTCTTAAATGAGCTCCTAACGTGAAATGTGAGCACTGTGGATTTCTGGAGAGATGGTGCATTTAAATCTCCATTTATTACTTTCTACAACTGAATTCATCCAACCCACAGTTACTGAGCATAGACAGTGGCCTCATACTTCATGTGAGGTGCTCCAGAGGATTAAAGTGTGGTCCAGATGTAGATCCTGACCTTAAGAAGCTTACAATTTACTTGGAACATGTGATTGAAGGGAAAAGAGATGAAAAAATAACCATAAAATAAGTCAAGATGGCAAAGATAAAAAGAAACTGCTGGAAGGCAGAAAAAAGAGTAAGGGATAAGGGAAGAGGCAGAGTTAGAATTACCATCAAGGAGGAGAAGGAATTGGACTGAACTTACGCATGCATAGTAACATTTGATTATTTTTTAATTTTCTTGTAGTACATATTATCTCACTCACCTGAAAATAAAGTTTTTGAGTACAGAAAGATATAATAGATGATGTGCAGATAAATAACTTTGGTAAAAAGTGCAGAGGGCAGCTTGGAGGAAGAACCTTTAGAAGACTCATGGAGAAAATGGAGCAAGGAACAGTGATGGTTTGAGGTAACACAGCAAGAGCATGGCTGGAAAGGGGGGTATGCATTCAAGAGATGTTTCCATGTAGATTTAATTGAAATCACTTGACACAGTAACTGAGGGAGAAGAAAGAAAAAAATATCGCTCACATTTCTATCTGAGTTGACTGGGTGGATGGTGATGTTGTTACCTAATGAGACACAATTTACCCAGAAGCAGCAGTAGGGTTGGGGTAAACCTGAGTGTGGTCCTTGCAGGGTAATCATTTGGATACCCTGACCAAGCAGCTACAAGTGCATAAGTACATATTTGTCTCAAAGAAGAGAGGCCAGGGCTTGTCTCTTGTTATCCTAATAGATTCCTGAAGGCAAATAGTACCAAAACCTACTTTTTCCCCCTATACACATAGATGCATATCTATGTTAAAGTTTAAATGATAAATTAGACACAGTAAGAGATTAACAATTACTAATAAAATTGAATAATTATAACAATATATCATAATACAGGTATCTCAAGCAAGAAGCAGTGCAAATAATCAAAGTATGTGCCTAAACTATTCTTGCCATCTTAAGGGTAGCTTGTTTCTGCCAGCAGGAAAGAAGCCTGGAGAATAAATGGGGTTAAACAGTTAAAGGTATTTTCAATGCTTGTTAAGAATTGAGTATTTTTCCTTGCAAGAAGTAATCCAAAACCTGGTAGAAGTGGTAGGCAGTTGGTGTGAGGTCTAGTGAATATGGTAGATGACAGAGTTTCTAAGTCCAGCCTCTGTAGCTTGAGCAGCATTGTTTGTGGGGGATGTGGTTAAGCATTGTCTCGCAAGAGGATTGGCCTGTTTCCACTGAGTAGTCTCAGCTGCTTAATCACAAGCATCCTATCGTCCAGTTGGTTGCAGTAGACATCTGTTGTAATTGACTGACCAGATTTCATTAAGCTATAGTGGATACTACCAGCGCTGGACCACCAAATGGACACTGTTAGACATTTTTGTGGGGAGTATTTGATTTGGACTGTGTTTCAATGCTTCATCATTACCCCACCATTGTGCCAATCACTTGTGATAGTCCAAAAGAATCCATTTCCATAGCAGGTAACAAAATGGTGTAAAAATTGTTCACCTGTATGTTGCAACAGCAAAGAATGGCAAGCTTTGAGACAGCTTCTCTGATGCTTAATTCATGCAAAACCCATCTATACAGCTTCTTTACCTTGCCAATTAGTTTCAAATGGTACAAAATTGTTGTAATGGTGACGTCAAACCTGCTGTTAATTCACGTGCACGAAGAGATGGATTTGTTTCTGCTACAGCTTTCAGCTTGTTATCCCTCTGGTTTCAGAATGACCACATGACTCGTTTTCAAAATTAAAATCATCAAAGTAGAACTTCTCAAACCATTGATGTACTGTGTGTTCATTAGCCACATCCTTTTTAATCACTTAGTTGATATTTCAAGCTGCCTGTGCTTCATCAATTCCACAAGGAAACTCATATTCAAAAAATAACATGGGACTCGGTGCCTGTAGCTCAGCGGTCAGGACGCCGGCCATATACACCAGAGCTGGAAGGTTCGAACCAAGTCCGGCCTGCCAAACAATAATGACAACAGCAACCAAAAAATTGCTTGGCTTTGTGTTGGGAGCCTGTAGTCCCAGCTCCTTGGCAGGCTAAGGCAAGATAATTCCTTAAGCCCAAGGGTTTGAAGTTGCTGTGAACTGTGATGCCACAGCACTCTACTGAGGCAACAAAGTGACATACTGTCTCAAAAAACAAACAAACAAACAAAAAACACAGATTATTAACTTGTCCATGATTTCACAAAAATTCCTCCAAAATAAATTTTGAGAGATAATCGTAAGCCGAAATGTCATTTGAAAGATGAGGTTCTACCTTCAGAATAAAAATAAAACAGGAAGTATTAAAGTGAAATGTCAGAGGTAATGACTGTCAATCCTAGTACTTAAGGACATCTAACATTTTATACTTAATAACCTGCTATGAAGTTGTTATGATAATCAGTAGTAAGAAAAGCGAATTCATTTGATTTTCATAAAGGAAAGCTTTATTTGTGAGTGACTCAAATGACATGCCTTTGTACTTCTAAAGAAGGAAATGTAAATCTAGCACTATGCTTATCCCACAACCTATGCCAGGTAAATCATTATCTTAGTAATATAAATTTAATGTATTAATTTTATATTTTGGATCCAATCTGTGAGCATTGCATATGGCTGGAACTTAAAGTAAAAATGTAAATTTAAACAATTGGAAAATATAAAATTAAAAGTGAAGCTGACAGCAGATGAGAGTGAAAAGAGGAGACACAGTAGACGGAGGGATATTGTTACTGATAGTCATCATTCAAGATTGAATATTAAGCCATACTTCAAAACTGAATAGAGTAAGCAATGGAAATTATTTAAAGTTACTGAGACATACAGGATAATTAGAATTTAGAAGAAAAGGTGAAGAAACGTTTAGCACCTACAAGACAAATCTTATTTTTCTACTGGGAAGTTACTAGATCGGTGAAATCTGTTACAGTATACTAGGACAGGAAGATGCTGTTATAATTTTCACCAAAATATGAGAATATAAAGAAAGAGATAAATTTTGGATTCAAGAAACTATATCCAACCCAGTGGAGTCACTGCCCTATCCTAGAAACAAAAGATTACAGAATCTGAATGCTTGGGATAATCACGCCGTTGTCAAGTTAAAAGTCGGCCTGTCCTCCTTAGCAAAGTGTCTCAAGAATGGAAGAAAAAGTATCCAATGTACTCAACACTATTATGAAACTAATTGTTAGCTATCTTAGGAAAGCTACAATCCAAATGGAGCCCTAGACTACGGGGAAAGGGGGGGGAGGGGAGGGGGAGGATGGGTGAAGAGAATGATATTGTAGGGATCATGCCTATAGTTTATTCTATTTGGGTACATGTGAATGTGTCTAAAGGTTGAATATAAATGTCTTAACATAACAATTATAAGAAAGACATGATGGCTATGTTAGCCACTTGGATGAGAGTTTTCCAAACTGCATATAGAAGTAACACACTGTATCCTATGAGAGAATTAATGTATGCAATTATGATCTAATAAAAAATAAATTAAAAAGAAAAGTCGGCCTCTGGAGAAGGGGAGAGGAACATGAGTAGTGGTAGGAAAAAACACAAATTTGAGTTGAATAAGTGTTTTCTCGACTATTTTAAACTGAAATAGCTGTTTAAACTGAAGAATGCTGAGATAGCTAATAGTCAAACTTATTTCAATCTCATTTCAGTTTTTTGCTCTCATTTATTAGTGGGATGTAGATAGATAAAAAAATTAAGGAAGTTTCATTTTGTTTCCTCATTTAAGTAGAAATGTGAGTAAAGTTTTGAAGTGACTACTTATACATGGCAGATTTGGGAAATGAAGTTTGAACATTTAAAAAAATGGAGGTGAGAAATAAAGGGAAAGTGCAATAGAAGAATATTGGCAAGAAGAAGCACTAAGCAGGAAGCAACAATAGTAAGAGAACAAACAGGAGAAAAATATTTTCTGAAATTAAAAATGCAGTTTTCAGAGAAAAAATAATAGTAACCCTAACTAAGTCTGTTTAAGGAAAATGTAGCTCCTGGTTTATACATATTTGAAACCAGGGTGATACAGAGAAAGAGAAAGAAATATCTCTAATTTAATAGAAAGATACCAAGAGATGGAATGCATGAGGGAGCACAGAGGAGGATTGGCGAATAAGGCCAGAGAAATCAATATGAATAATTTTAAGTTCCAGATGAAAAAAAGAATAAATTGAAAAAAGAACATAATCAAATAATCAGAAACATTTTTAGGAGAAATAATGCCATACGAAGGAATCAATGATAAATTAATGAGAAAACTTCCACAACTAGGCATATATATGTGTGTGTGTGTATATATATATATGAAAAAGTGTTGGAATACAGTCAAACTTCTTGTGACCTACATGTGAAAGGGAAAATTGTAACATATATTGATTACTGAGCAAAAAGGACTGTAATCCAAAAATCTCACCATCAGCCAAGTTTTCATTTACTTACAGAAAGAAAGAATGAATAATATACCTCACCTTGGGGAGGTGGCGAGAAGCCATGGGGATAGGGGAAAGAGAGAAAGGGAGTGGGGGGAGAACAATGGAGAGTAGGAAAATAGAAGAGGCAGTGAAGAGGAAAGGAAAGGTGGGGAAGCAGATGAATGTAGAACACCATCTTTCCTTCGTTTGCCACAATCCAGCTTCCACTGTGCACAAATGTCCATGGGTGCTGTCCCAAGAAGATAATACTTCTTGTGTATTACACAGATAATTTGATCTCTCATATTTGATCTTGATTTATATAAGTCATTTTCGAACAGGTTCCTGAACTTTCCATGAATGTCAACAGCCACAAACATATTTATTAAACAGAAAAAGGTTAGTCAAAAATGGATTTTAATAATAAATCATGTTTAACCAATGTATCTAAAACATTATCACTGTAACAGGTAATAATATAAAATATTTTCTTATTTTTTGCACCAGTCTTCATATTAAGTAAGTCCAATATGTGTGTGCATATAGATAGATAGATTGTAGATATAGATATGTATATCTATTATAGCAATAGTAGTAATATTTGAGAATTTGAGATAGTCTCACTCTGTTGCCCTGGGGTTGAGTACTTTGGCATCATCACAGCTCACAGCAACCTTAAACTCTTGGGCTCAAGCAACTTTCTATCCTCAGCCTCCTGACCAGCTGGGACTACAGGCTCCCATCACAATGAATGGCTAATTTTTTTATGTTTAGTAGGGGTCTTGCTCTTACTCAGACTGATCTAGAACTCCTGAGCTCAAGCAACCTACCCAATTTAGCCTACCAGAGGGCTGGGGTCACAGGTGTGAGCCACAGCGTCCTTTTTTTTTTTTTTCAGTTTTTGGCCAGGGCTGGGTTTCAACCCACTACCTCTGGTTTATGGGGCTGGTGCTCTACTCCTAGTTTGGACCACCCGCATTTCGACTGCTCAGTAACCACATATGGATAAGTTGGTATTAAAGATAGTTGATTTTGAAAACTATAGATGACACATAAAAATGTTTAGAATAACTTGATTAATACACATTTAAAAATAGGATAAATTTTTGCTTTATATAGTCTAAGTTATAAACACAATTGAATTTCTTTGAAGTAATTCTATAAAAAGAATATGGTAAATGTTTTTTCATAGATAAGAATTAATTTACTTTTATTTTTAATTATTTTTTTGAAATTAATATAATTTTTATTTATTTATATTTTAATTTCAGGTTAATTTGGAGGTACAAAGAACTAGGTTACAATATTTGAATTTGTTAGGTATAATCTGGTTGTAGTTATGTCACCCTCCCAAGAAGTGTGGCATATGCCCCCACATTGTGCTCATTAAGTGGGAGCACACCATTTCCCTCTCTTCTCCTCTGAATTGAGTTCTTCCCTTGTGTGGGCATGTAATAGATCATCTATGGGCTTCATACTAGTATTGAGTATGTTAGATACTTGCTTTTCCATTCTTGTGAAACTTTACTAAGAAGGATGTGTTTCAATTCCATCCAGGTCAATCCAAAAGATGTAAGGTCTCCACCTTATTTTATGGTTAAATGATATACTGCATCTTTTTTTATGGTCCATAGTATACATATACCACAGTCTGGTAATCCATTCCTGGGTTGATGGGCATTTAGGTTGTTTCCACATCTTGATGATTGTAAATTGAGCTATATGATAAGCTTTCTACTGGAAATGTCCTTATGATAAAATGATTTCTTTTTCTATTGGGTAGATGCATAGTAATAGGATTGCAGGATCAAATGGAAAGTCTACTTTGAGATCGTTAAGGTTTCTCCATACTTCTTTCCAAAGAGACGATAGTTTGCACTCCCATCAAGACTGTAAATGTATTCCCTTCTTTCCATATCCCCACCAGCATCTGTAGCTTTGGGACTTTATGACTTGGGCCATTCTCACTGGGGTTAGCTGATATCTCAGGGTGGTTTGTTTTGCATTTCTCTGCTGACTAGGGATGATGAACATTTTTCATAGTTTTGTTAGTCATTCATCTGTCTTCTTCAGAGAAGGTTCTGTTCATGTCTCTTGCCCAGTGATAAATGGGATTATTTGCTTTTTTTGTTGTTGATTAATTTGAGTTATAACATTCAAATATCTTTTCCCATTCTGAAGGTTGTCTATTTGCTTTACTTGTTGTGTCCTTGGCTGTGCAAGTTTTTCAGCTTAATTAAGTCTCGTTTGTTTATTTTTGTTGTTGCAATTGCCAAGGAAGTCTTCTTCATAAAATCTTTTCCCAGTCCAATGTCATCAAGAGTTTTTCCCACACTTTCTTCAAAGATTTTTATTGTTTCATGTCTTAGATTTAAATCTTTTATCCATCTTGAGTCAATTTTTTTAAGTGGATTTCCAGTTTCACTCTTACATATGGTTATACAGTTCTCTCAGCACCATTTATTGAATAGATATTGTTTTCCCAGTGTATGTTTTTTTTTTTCTTTTGTGGTTTATCAAAGATCAAATGGTGATAAGAGGCTTGTTTCATCTCTTGGTTTTCTGTTCTGTTCCATATGTCTGTGTCTCTATTTTGGTGCCAATACCATGCTATTTTGATTACTGTGGACTTGTAATATTACCTGAAGTCTGGTAGAGTGATATCTCTGGCTTTCTTTTTATTACTGAAAATTGTATTAGCTTTATGAGTTTTTTTCTAGTGTTATACAAAATGCAGAAATATTTTCCTATGCTTCAAAGTATGCTGTTGTCAGTTTAATGGGGATCACATTAAATATGTAGATTGAGCTTGGCGTCCATAGCTCAGTGGTTAAGGTGCCAGCCACATGCACCCAGGGCTGGTGGGTTCAAACTCCATCTGGGCCTGTTAAAAAGACAATGACAACTACACCCAGAAATTAGCTGGGCATTGTGGCAGGTGCCTGTAGTCCCAGCTACTTGGGCTGAGGCAAGATAATTGCTTAAGCCCAAAAGTTGGAGGTTGCTGAGGGATGTGACACCACAGCACTCTTAACAAGGTTGACATAGACTCTGTCTCAAATAAATAAATAAGTTGCTTTGGGTAGTATAGACATTTGAACAATGTTGACTCTTCCCAGCCAAGAGCATGGTATATTCTTCTGTTTGTTAATGTCTTCTGCTCTTTCTTTTCTTAGGGTTTCATAATACTCTTGTAGACACCCTTCACCTCATTGTTAAGTATATTCCAAAATGTATTATTGTCTTTGAAGCTACTGTGAAGGGAATTATATCTTTGATTTGCTTCTTAATTTAGTTGTTATTGGCATATACAAAGGCCAGTGATTTGTGGACATTGATTTAATACTCTGAGACATTACTGTATTTCTTGATGTAGAAATACTACTGTATTTCTTGAAGTACTGTCTCTGGAGTTTTCTAAGTATATGAAATTACCACTGGCAAGTAGAGAGAGTTTGATCTTCTCTTCTCCCTTTGGATACACTTAACCTCCTTCTCTTGACTGATTGCATTACTTCCAGAACTATGTTGAATAGTAGTGGTGATAGAGAATATCCTTGCCTGGTTTTGATTTTAAGTGGATAAATTTTCAGTTTTACTCTATTCAGCATGATATTGGCTGTGGGTTTGTCATAGATGACTTCAATAAGTTTAAGAAATGTGCTATCTATGTCTAATTTCTTAAGTGTTCTTGTTAGAAAAGGATGCCATATTTTATCAAATGTTTTTTCTTTATCTATTGGGAGGATCATATGGCTTTTGTTTTTGCTTCTATTTATATGGTGAATTACAGTTATGGATTTGCATATGTTAAATCAACCTTGCATCCCTGAGATGAGGCCTACTTGATTGTGATGTATAATTTTTTAAATGCATAAATGTAATCTATTTGCTAAGATTTTATTGAGTACTTTTGCATCAATATTCATTAGTGAAATTAGTCTGTAGTTCTCCTTTTTAGTTGGATTTGGTATCAGGCTATTGTTTGCTTCTTAGAATGTGTTGGAGAAAGTTCTTTCCTTCTCAATGTTTTAGAATAGGTTCTGCAGTATAAGTACAATCACTTGTTTTGAAGTTTTGATACAATTCTGGTGTGAAGCCATCTGGTCTAGGGCTTTTGTTGTTGTTGGAAGATTTTTATTATTTCTTCAGTTTCAGGGCTTGATATTTGTCTATTCAAGGGATCTATTTCTTTCTGATTAAGTCTAGGGAGAAGGATTCAGTCTAGTGATTCCAGGCATTGGTTCATTTCCTACACAATGTCAAATTTCTAAGCATAGAGCTTCTTATAGCAATCAGAGATAATTTCTTGTATTTCTAGGGTATGTTGTTATTTCTCCTTTTGAATTTCTGATTAAGTTTATTAGAGATATGACTTTTCTATTTCTAGTTAATCTGGCATAAGGTTTATTTATTTTGTTTATCTTTTCAAAGAACTAACTTTTTGTTTTATTAATTTTCTGAATGATTCCTTTATTTTTGATTTCATTTATTTCTGATTTAATTTTGTATCTTTTCTTCTGATAGGTTTAATGTTGGATTGTTCTTCCTTTTCCATTTCCTTGAGATACTACATTAGGTTATTGATGTGTTCTCTTTCTGTTTTTCAAGTGTGGGCATCAATTGTGATTAATTTCCCTCTTAGACTGCTTTTCCAGTATCTCCCAGGTTTTGGAAGCTTGTGGCTTCATTATTGTTTTGTTCAAAGAATTTAATAAGTTCCTCCATTATATCCATGCCTTTGTGTAGGGCTAAAAAATTTGGGGGGGAGTTGAGCTCTACTTTTATTGCCTTGTGGTTTGAGAAGATACAAGTTATAATTTCAATTCTTTTAATTTTTTGAGGTTGGATTTATTTCCTGGGATATGGTCTATTTTGGAGTATGATCCATGGACTGATGAGAAGCACATATATTCATTAGCTGTGGGAAGGTGTGTTTTGTATGTTTCTTTTAAACCCAATTGTTCTAGCATCACATTTAAGTCCTCTGTTTCTTTGTTTAGCTTCTGTTTAAAGGATCTATTCAGTTCTGTGAGAGGAGTGTTAAATTTCCGTCCTATTATGGTGTTTAGGATATCATATTGTTTAGACCAATTAAGGCAGTGGTTCTCAACCTTCCTAATGCCATGACCCTTTAATACAGTTCCTCATGTTGTGGTGACCCCCAACTATAAAATTATTAAAATTATTTTTGTTGCTACTTTATAACTGTAATTCTGCTACTGTTATGAATCATGTGCATTTATAATGTAAATATCTGATATGCAGGAGACCCCTAAAGGAGTTGCGACCTACAGGTTGAGAACCACTGAATTAAGGTCTATTTCAGAGACCTGGGAACATTTAATTTGGGTGCGTAATTATTGTATCATTCTCTTCATCAATATGAAGTAATTATCTTTCTTTAGTTGCTTTAAATCCACTTGTATCTGAAAATAAGATTGTGATCCCTCCTTTCTTCTGGTCTCCACTTCCCTGAAATACTTTTTTCCATCTCTTCACCCCGAGTTTTGTTTTCTCTTTTGAGGTTAAGTGTATTTCCTAGAGACAACATATGGCTTGGTCTTGGGTTTTTTCATTGAGTGGGCCAACCTTTTGCCTCTTCAGTGGGGAATTAAATCCATTAACATTTGTTGAGAAAACTGATAAGTGTGGTGGAGTTCTATTCATCTTATTTTGTGAAAGTCTGTTGCTTAGTTTTATCCATTGTGTCATTGTGGAAGCTAGGTTTTGTCCTTTAGCTTCTGGGTGTTTACTTTGTTGGTGGTCTATTATGATGGTCAGTGTAGAGAACAGGTCTGAGTATTTCTTGTATAGCTGGACTTACTGTGGCAATTTTCCTCCATATTTGCATGCCAATAAAAGGTTTAATTTCTCCATCAGATTTGAAGCTCAGTTTAACAGGATACAGAATTCTAGACTGAAAATTGTTTTGTTTAAGAAGGTTAAAGGTAGATGACCATTGTCATCTACCTTTAGACCATTGTCATCACCTGAAAAGTCCACTGTCACCCTGATACATCTTTCCCTGTAGGTCAATTGGCACTTACTCATGGATGCTTGGAGAATATTCTCTTTTGTCTTTAACTTTGGACAGGTTTATTACAATGTGTACTGGAGAAGTTCTGTTTGGTGTTAAGATGACCCCAAGTTCAATACCTCTAAAAGGAGTTTTTTGGAATCTTTGGTAAACCTTGGGAAATTTTTATTTATGATATCCTTGAACAGGCCTTCTATTCCTTGGGACTTTCTTCTTCCCCTTCAGAGATACCTATAATTTATATGTTTGAATGTTCATGAAGTACCATAATTCTCTTAGCAAATGCTCATGTTTCTATCTCATCTTTTCTGCCCTTTACCTACCTGGGTTAGCTTAAGAGGCTTATCCTCTAGCTCTGATATTCTTTCGTTTCCATGGTCTATTCTGATACTGATTCTTTCTATTACATTTTTATGTTTATTGAATGACTCCTTCATTTTCTTAATCTCTGATATATTTCTTTTGGTTTCTTTATGTCTTTCATTCATAATTTGTGTCATTTTTTGAATTTCTTTTTGGTATTCATTTTCCCTTTATGTTCCTTCCATATTTTAAATTTCCTTTCCACCAATTCTATACATTCTATGCATTTTTTAGAAGTGGAATCCTCTGCAGTAGCTACCTCCTGATCCCTTATGGGGAAGGGAGTGTTGATCTGTTCTGGTTTCTCATGTTGTCAGACTTTTTCTCTTGGTTCCTCCAAATGAGTGTTTTCTTCTTATTCACCTCCTTCCCCTACATTTTCCTCTCACTTCCTCTTCGTCTTTAAATTACCTTGTCTCTGTGTTTAGATGTTGAAGTTTCCCTTTGGTATAAAGTCAAAAGGAAGAGAGGAACAAAGAGAAAGAAGGGAGAAAAGAAAGAAGAAGATAAATAAAAAGGGGAATGAAAAGAAAGAATGAAAAAGGACGGAAGAAGAACAGACATAGACAAATGTAATAGTGGTGTTCACCTGGGTACTTTGACTCAACTCCCACTTGTGATTTCATGCTTTTTGGGGGTTTGGACTATGTGGGTCCCTTGAGGTCAGGAGCTCCTGACTAGCCCAAACAATAATAAGATCCCACTTCTGCCAAATATAAAAAACAATTAGTAGGATGTCACAGTTACAGTGTGGACCTACCAATACCACCCTTCTAAAGGTCAATGCTAGAAGGACATCCTAGATGGGGGGAGCTCAAGTTTTTCTTGAGCTAGACCAATGCTGTGGCACAACAGCCCAAGCTTCAGAGTGGGTTTCTGTCCCATAAATAGAGATTGACAAAGAATAAAACAAATAAGGAAAAGAAAAAGTAATAAAATATATAAAAAAAATTAAAAACAAAATTATATAAAATGTAAAAAAATAAGAAATCTTAGAGGTTGTTTGAGAAATTTATCTGGGAAAGATATGAAAGTAGTAAAATCTCTACTAAAAAGAAAATGAAGAGAAAAACGGAAAAGAAAGATTAAAAGGGGTAGAATAATTGTGGCAAAAATGTAGTCCTTACTATTAAAGAAAATAATAATGGAACAATAAAAATACAATAACAAAAACAAAAAATAGGGGAAAAAATTGAAGAAATGAAAAAAAATGTATATATATATATATATATATATACAGTAGCTTTCTGGAGTTGGAATATTCTAATCATGCTGCTGATTCTGCTGTATAAGATAGAGGTTGAAAGCCACTATCTTGTTACTGAGGAGACCCAGTTCCATCTTCCTGATTTATTTGTCCTCAAACCCCACATTGTTGGGAGCCTGAAGCTCTCATCAGCCTACTTATGTCAACCTTCCCAAACAGCACCCCTTGGCCATGAAGTGGCGTTCCCAGAGCAGTGGGATCCATTTTAGTTCCCCCAAGAGTGACTGTTCTGTTCAGTAGGGGCGCCAGAACAGGCCTCTTGCTAGGACCCTGCAGACTGTTCCTCATAGGCATTCCTCCAACAATGGCAGCTCCCTGGTATCGCCCAAATAATCAGTGCTGCACCCAACCTGATGACTTAATCCTGGCCAATGGAGGGGCTTTTCATGATCACTCACTTGCTTAAGCTCTCTCCCAAGGTAACTAGAGTGAGTACCCAAGTCCAGAAAAACTGCAAGACAGCTCTATCTCCAGCCCGCTGATCCTGGTGGGCCAGCCTGCCTCATTGGCACCCAAGCACTCACCTTCTGTGCTGGTCTTCCACTGCTCATGCCATCATGGTTGGCACCTGTAGTCCTCTGTTATTTCTCTGTGCCCTGAAGCTACTTTTCTGGACAGGGCACCCCAGCCAGAGATGGCTGGAGTCCTGTCTCCCTGGTCTCCCTACAAGTGGCTATACAAGAGATGTGTCTAGTCTGCCATCTTGTGCCTGACCTTTTTGATTAATTATTACAAAAAAATATATTTTAGGGCCTTATAATGAGTAGGAAAAAAAGCATTGAACCTTTTATTAAGTGACACTGGGAAAATTCCTTTAAACCTTTGGATTTCAATTTGCAAAACAATAAGGTTTTTTTTTTTTTTTCCCAACTGAAAACTATTGTGATTCTATATATATAGCAACTATTCTCTACATGCCTTATATTCATGGTTTGCAGTGTTAGGGGGCAGTGTGGCCTGTGCACAACATTTAATTTTATAAGCCTTCCTGTTTGAAAGATATAATTTTCTGGCAGGAGCTAGGGCATGATCATATAACCTAGTTCAGTTGACTAAGCTTTTTAGCTTAATTTTAAATTTTTCTTTAGTTAAGGAAAGGTATGAGAACAGAAAAAGAAAAAAAAAAACTAGTCTAGGTGGTATTGGTGGATAGAGAAGGGTACAGCAATTTAGCAAAGTGTGTTTATGGAGGCAGCTTAGTAACTTCATCCAATACTGATTCTTCACTATGTTGGTTATAAGCTTTCCTTTTCATATCTAATTTCAGCTTGTTTCTCAAGCCTGGTTCTCCAATTTTTCTGTGATCCACTGTGCTACACTATAGTTTTCTGACAAATGTCTTTTCTGTTATTTGCTAAGAAGATTGCTGCTTGCACTTTCATATTAACTTTAGTACAATTGAGCATATTGGTTTGGAAAAATACTCTACTTGTTTGGATGTGGGTAATTCTTAAATTTCTGTTCACAGAAGATTGTAAATGTTTTATTAGTTTGTTTATTGCTGTCTAACTAGTCTAACAAGAGTGTCGTTTAACAGTCTTCTTGATGTGTGTCCATGTGTCAGCTGCATTAGAATTGAAGGGGTGGAGGAAAGGAAGACCCTTGTTGTGAAAACTTACTCACAGTTCAGCAACAGGTTTACTGAAAACAAACAAGCAAACAAACAAATAAAACAAATATTCAGCAGCATGTCAAAGGTTGAGACCTTTATATTGAGATCCATTTACTAAGATATGTGTGGATTTACTTTGACTTCCAAGTGACTTTGTTTCTTTGATAATTTTATCAGATTTTTAGGTACAAACACAAATAAGAACCTCATTTTTTAACCAACTTAGAAAAAGTACTCTTTGAAAGTGGCCTAAAGTTCAGTTGATTTAGAATACTGTTTGTGAAAAAAAAAAAGGGGGGGAATACATTGCAAATAATTTTAAGCCTGCAAAACAAGGCAGGGTAAACTAGTTAAGGGTTAGGAAATATTAAGAGAGTGGATCAAGTATTGTCTGGATCATTATCTAAATAAATAAGTTTTAGGGGAAAGCTAACAACTGTTTCCTATTTTTCACTGAGTTAGAAAAAAATGTGAATCAACTGTTGTTGGATTCAATGTTAGAAATTAGTGATCAGGTGGGTAAAGGAAAGAGGGCATGATTTCACCAAGTAGCTTTAAATGTAACAAATAATACTTGGAGAAATGAACAAAATACCTTTCTGACTAAAGAACAAGTAAGTGACCTAAATTATCTGATCAGTTTTCATTAAGTTGTAGCCAGAATTTCTCTCTGTGTCAGGTCCGTGCTCTGGGGGTTTGAAGAATGAAAGCATGGACTACACAAGTAAGCAAAAGGACAGAATTCATTGATCTATAAAGAAATAGATAAGAGAAGATAGGAATAGAACCTCTGGCAGCAGAGGGGAAATCTAGTAGTTAGTCCATGTGAGTCTTCTGTCTAAGATTTCATACACTGCTTTTCCTATCCTGTAGTAAGTGGTTGTTATGGAGACATATGTCTGGAATTTGTCATAATTGGCAGAAAACAATGCTAAAATTAGCAAAGGAATGTGGTCCTTGCAATCTTCACCCCAGGCGAGCCTCCTGCATGAGGAACCACCCAGATGAAACACTGGTTATTTTTTTCATGACCTTGCTTGAGCCCAAAGAATACAGCCTGAAAAGAGCCTATTTATGCCTAGAAATGGGGGTCTTTAATGAGATTGATTTCTGAGTTTAACCCAGCATAGAAAATTTGGTTTCTATATAGCTCTGACTGGAGAACCCTATATCAAAGCTATGGGAGCCCAGAACGTGGGAGCTGAGAGGGACTTTCAACTTCCTAGCAGCCTAAAAAATCCACATTATGGACCAGTTGCCATGATATTGTTACTGAATTTACAGTAAGCTGATGAATGCTGGCAAAAGGAAACGATCTCTTGATGCAGTTAAGAGGGTCAGAACATCTTTAATTATAATGGAGCAGTGAACACTATTATAGTTAAAATCGTATCAGCACTTCCATTATATATTAATGTTGTTCATGGATTAAAACACCTCATCCCTAAGGATTGAATCTGGGATGCTAGTTGATATAGGGAGTTAGGAAGTTCCACAAGATAGAGGAAAAATAAGGAAGATTTTTAAACAATTTATTTACTTAATGGTCCAACACAAAATATAGCCAGTAAGACCTCTTATGGAAATAATAAATAAAAAATAATACATTCTGTTGAAATTAGTACACAAAACAAAATCCCTGAGTACTAGGGTGAAAGAGGATATTTAAGGTATAAAGATGGGAAAAAACACCAAGTTAAAGGGTAGGATAAGTTTTCAATTCTGTGAGTGTGCTTATTATATAGAGAATAGTTAGATAAAGCTAAAAACATATCTAGCATTCTGAAATATTTATCTTCCCAAGAAATTTATAAGACTTTAATAAAGCTGCAAAACATACACCAGCACAATGGGGTTAGTTACGAAGGATATTATGTCACTTTATTTTTCCTTCAGACTTCTTTGATCGATAACTTTAATCTAAATTCCCTCATTTCTATGAATGTTAGCACTTTTTGTGATGACTTACTGTGCGTTTTTTAATAATAGTATAATAATTTACTATAATATAGAAATGTTTATTTTATACATACAGGGTTCCATAAAGTTTGTGTATAATTTAAACTACTCAACTATTTTAAATTGCATGTGAACTTTATGGACACCCTATATTTCATGATTGCAATTTGATGTGAAGCTAATACCTTACAAAGTAAAAAATAAGACCTAAGGACCTATTATGAACCAGGCATCTAAGTACTCACTCTCAATTTTATAATTATTACATTTTGAATTATTTTTATTTTTAGTTATATTTCCTTTGAAATATAATTGAATTTATATTTTTTGCTTTAATTTATATTACTTTCTGATTATTATTACTTTAATTTTATATGGTAGAAATACAAAATCTTTGAAAACTCTTTGTATTTAGAGTATGACAATCCAAATAAGTGACTGAGACACAATCAATAGAGGTTTAATAAGCCAAAATGTAAGGACACATGGAAGAAAAGCACAAGGCACAGAGGCATCTATGACCTGTGCTCTGCGAAGAGGGACTTTGGGACTTAGTACTTAAGGAGTAGAACACACAGAAATAAAAGAGAGATGGTCAGTAGGGTAAATGATTATATTTTTGTAAGATGTTACTTAGTGCTAGGAAATACATGTTTTACATAATATAAGGGAAATTTTTGATTAGAAAATGGAAGTAAATGAAGGCTCAATTATGTAGATGTCCTTGGGTGAGTAGAAGAATGATTGCTCTTGTCTTGTCTCTGTTCTGCACATGGGGACGTAAGCTCATAATCAACATTATTAGTGTGGAATTGAACAGAACTTCAGTTTGAGAAGCTAGTCGTAGGCTTCAGACTGAAAGTTACAATTTGAATATCTTTATTATGGAAAGCTAATAAAGAATTTCCTTATGAGTGATATGGGGGTATAGTCTTTGTATAATAGATGTCTGATGCCTTTTACCTTTCCATGGCAGTCTGGCTAATTACAGTGGCTCTCAACCTGTGGGTCATGACCCACAGAAACTGTATTAAAGAGCCACGGCATTAGAAAGGTGAGAACCACTGGGCTAATACATATATAATGTTAGTAACATCTATTCATTTGAAGGAGGTGTATGATGACTCAGCCTCAAGGTTTGACCTTTTTTTTTTTTTTGCATAAGGACTTGGAGAAGTGATCCTGAGATTATAATCTCCAAGTGTAGAAATACTACTTAGCTAATGCTTAGTGCTCTTTTTCATCTAACCTATAACTTTGTGATGATAAGATTAGAGAACCAAGTAAGAGAATCTGGATTTAAGAGCCATTTCAAATAACTTTCATATCGAGAAAAATAAATTAATACTTAATACATATCGATAAATATCTAAAAGGATCCCTAACAAACCAAAAAAATAGCAACAAGTGAAAAGTAGACAAAAGCCAACATTAAGAACAATAATCTAGAGGACTTTAAATTTAACTATTTTACTTACATTTTTATAGAAAGTGTTCACAATATATTTTGTATTGTGCATTTAAATGAATTTGAGCAATAAAAAATAAAAACATACGTTCCAGTAAATCTGGCAATTGAAACATGAATAGCAGATATAAAGTCAATATGTACACATGGTAATAATATTACTTGCCTTGTTTCTTGTGGAACTGTATGTATAGTTCAAGTGACTTTTTAATATATGTTAACTCAGTATGGATATAAAATATTTTACACAGAATTAAAAAACCTATTGATATATTAAAAAATTTCCACAACATATTTTAAAAATACTTTCCAACTTTTTAGACCATGCCAGTAAGCTTTCTGTTATGATGTTTTATTGCAATTAAGATGGAAAAAAACCTTATAGTAGGTAATGGATGCCTTGTGTAGTTTTACTCTCTTTCCTAATCCATCTTTTCCCTTCACATATATCCCAAACAGTGCTAGGGTCTGCAGTATTCATCGGGTAGTTCAATTAAAAACTCTTAGCAAAAAAACACGAACAAAAACCCCACACAAACAAAACCTCTTAGGCATACTAACCTAAGTAATGGCTTTCAGAGGCTTAGATATAGACAGATCCAAGGTACAGTGACCTGAATTGAGAAGTTTTACTTCACAAAATCTTTCAAATAGTAAAGGTAGCAACCATGCCCTTGTTTAGATATAAGAGTCTAGAGTTTAGTCACAGAAAACAAATTTGAGAAGGTCAAACAAGCCACAACAGAAAGAGAGGCAGAAATGAATACAGAAAATGCAAAGTATGGGCTAATAAACTCAGACTACCTGAACCCCCAACTTCAAGCAGTCAGTCACTATGTATTGAGCATCAACTTTGCGTTGTTTTTTATTCTGTGCCTGGGGATACAAAAATAAATCGTCCATGATGTGACTTTTATATTTATAATCATTTAAAATATATTCTCTCAGTTTAATTATATGTTCATGCTAGAAACTAGTTTGTTACTAGGTGAGTCAAAGTTAAAAGTTGTTTTAGGATAATTATCTTTCCCCCTTAGCTCTTCACTCTTACCTCTAAAAATTCTCTCTTTATCTTCAGATATTCAACTTCTAACTCCATAAATGTTTCATGTCAATGAGTATACACAAATATGTTCTCCTAAGATATATTCAAATCACTAGTAGCTAAAAAAAAAAAATTACAGGGAGACAATTGACATTAAAGACAAGTAGTAAAAGAACAATTGAATGGAATGGAATAAAGTAGAAAATTAGAGAGTATTTCTAGTAGTATATGTGTGTGAAAACACATATATATGCCAAAAGTTTGAAGTAACATTATTCCTTCGAGTTATTTGCATTTTTTTCTAATTATTTCAAGAATGTTGTTACCACTTACTAAAAATGTATATTATCAGTAGACTATTGGGGAGCATGATGATTATTTTGTTTTTTAGTAAATACTAATGTCAGGTTTAGGCAGCTTTCTGGGTCCTAAAATGTTGGGGTTTCAGGCAGCTATTTGTGCTCTTGGCCCAACAATGACCAGACACTACAAATTAAGGCAATCATGAAACAAATTTTCTTGAGAAAGAGAAAGATAGGTTTACAGAATGGGAACAAGATATAGGCTTATAGAGAAAGATACATTCCCCAAAGACAGTGAACAGACCATCATTGTCATGACAAGAAAAGGCCAAGGCTTCTGTTTTCTACTGCCTGGGTTGGGCCTACCTTGTGGTTCAGAGGTCACCTTGGAACCGGAGTGTTACTGCATTTGCAAACCTCCCATGAGCATCTCTAAGAGCCCATGGTGGTGGTGGTGGGGTAGATTACAATGTGGATTTAAGCTAATGACATAATAATTAGGCTTAAGGATGTTCTAGGTCACCTTTAAGACTTGGGCCCTGGGTTAGAGAGTCCTCTGGATCCTTTTGCAGATGGCATACTAAGTTCTGATTGGTACATTGGTCGGGTATTCCCTCTTCCTTACATGTGAGCAATCACTAGGGACAAGGTTGGAGCTGATAGCACTGAGATGAGTCTGGGGGCACACACTTGTCTTTTTTTTTTTTTTTTTTTTTGACCCAGAGTCTCAAGCTATTGCCCTGGGTAGAGTGCTGTGGCATCACAGCTCACAACAACCTCCAACTATTGGGCTTAGGCAATTGTCTTGCCTTAGCTCGCAAGTAGCCGGGACCACAGGCACCCACCACAAGGCCCAGCTCTTTTTCTTTTTTGTTGTTGTGGTAGTTGTCGTTGTTTTAGCTGCCCGGGGCTGGGTTTGAACCTGCTACGCTCAGTGTATGTGGCCAGTGCCCTACCCTCTGAGCTACACATGCCACCCCACACTTGTCCTTTTTTTCTAGGTGAGTGGGATTCTTGTCTACTTAATACTAAGAAGGCACTGAATATTGTTGTCCATAGTATATAAATCATGATTTCATGGCCTGCATTAGTAATGACCTGGTAATTATGTGAGACATTCTTTATAGAAATTTGATAAAAAAAAAAAAAATAAGCACCTTTTTGGAATACATTGAGTGAGGAAGAATATTTAAAATGTCTAATAAAGTTGACTCATTCTTTCATATTTCTAGGTTTGGGGGTTTAACTTTGCTTAAACCATGACATAACTGCTGTAGAAAGGACTGTGTGATGTTTTACAGACAACTAGAATGATTGATTTCCATAGTTCCCTTTGATTATAAAAAATGAAAATCTTAAGTTAAAAGAAAAAAATAGCAGATAGTGGCTTGCCAAGCTGAATAGCACAATGTAGAGTGAGGTTTAGGATGCTACTATATCCAGGGTTCTAGAAGTGTCATTAATGATCAGCAACTGGGTCCCTCAATGTTGCTTATGTTTTCTTCCATATTGATTTCCCTTTCACGCCTTTTATCATTTAACAGAATGAAACTATAGCTTTAGAATGGAGTGTTTTCAGATCAACAGTCCCTAAAAAGGGAGATTTTGTTCCCAATAATTTCATCAAAATCCAGTGGACTTTATTGGCTCTAATTGGTCTTAGTTGGGTTACATTTGCTAATGTGAACTAATTACCATATCTAAGATGATGCAGTGACTACCTATGACAGCCACAGACATGGAATGACAAGAGAAGGAGCCTGTATCTTTATTTTTTTTTCATTTTTTTTATTAGATCATAATTGTGTACATTAATTCTTTCATAGGATACAGTGTGTTACTTCTATATGCAGTATGGAAAACTCTCATCTAGGTGGCCAACATAGCCATCATGTCTTTCTCATAGTTGTTATGCTAAGACATTTATATTCAACCTTTAGACAAATTCACCTGTACCCAAATGGAATAAACTATAGGCATGATCCCTACAATATCATTCTCTTCACCCACCCTCACCCTCCCCCTCTCCTCCCCCCTCTTCTTTCCCCGTATTCTAGGGCTCCATTTGGATTGTAGCTTTCCTAAGATAGCTAACAATTAGTTTCATAGTAGTGTTGAGTACATTGGATACTTTTTCTTCCATTCTTGAGATACTTTGCTAAGGAGGACATTTTCCAGCTCCATCCATGTAAATATGAAGGAGGCAAGGTCTCCATCTTTCTTTGTGGCTGTATAGTATTCCATGGTGTACATATACCATAATTTATTGATCCATTCATGGGTCGATGGGCACTTGGGCTTCTTCCATGACCTAGCGATTGTGAA